>NW_028085723.1:120993-359035 GCF_014824575.4 Sturnira hondurensis
GGGAGGGGAGGGGAGGGGAGGGGAGGGGAGGGGAGAAAGAAAAAAGGGGAGGGGAGGGGAGGGGAGGGGAGGGGAGAAAGAAAAAAGAAAAGAGGGTAAAAGAGATAAGGACCTACTAAAAACTGAAGACCAAAAGATAAAAGACAACTGAATGTAATGAGTGTGTTCCCACAATGGACCTTAAAGCAGAAAATAAAGTGCTATAAAGGATGTTATTGGGACATCAAATTTGAATATGGACAATATATTAGAAGAAAATATTGTATTGATGTTAACTTCTGTGGATTATATAATTGTTTCCTAGTTATGCAAGAAAATATTTTTGTTCTTAGAAAATAGATCATAAAATACTTAGGAATGATGAGCCTTCAATTTAACTTTGAATGGTTCAGTAGTAACAATGTGTATATTTAAAGATTTTATTTATTTTTTGAGAGGAGAAAGGGAGGGGAGAAAGGCATTGATGTGAGAGAAACATTGATTGGTTGCCTCTTGCACACACCCTGCCAAGGGACCAAACCAGCAACCCAGGCATGTGCCCTGACCAGGAATCGAATCAGTGACCTTCTGCTTTGTGGGATGACACCCTACCAAATGAGCCACACCAGTCAGAACATAATATATATATTTAGAAAAATATACAGTAAATATGAGGAAATATTAAATATTTTAAGTCTAGTTGAACAGTACACGAGTTCATTATGCTATTCTTTTATTGTTCTGTAGGTTTAAAATTTTTTTCAAAATAGTTAAAAATTAGCAAGACCTCAATCAGTTTGAGGGAATGAGATTTTTTTTTAAACATTTTTTAAATGTATTTATTTATCTTTAGAGGGGAAGGGAAGGAGAGAGGGAGAGAAATATTAATGTATGGTTGCCTCTTGTGTGTCCCATGCTGAGAACTTGTCTGCAACCCAGGCATGTGCCCTGACTGGGAATCGAACTGCGATCGTGTGGTTCGAAGGCCGGCACTCAATCCACTGAGCTACACCAGCCAGGGGAATGAGATACTCTTTTCTAGCAAACTGAAGATACTGATTAATCAAGTATCAGCTTTTTAAAGTTTCTGTAAAAATCTCTCTAGAATGTGTTACCCTGAGGACCATGCAGCACCTCACACCAATTACATCAGAATTTCTAAAGGTAAAGCCCAAACATAAGTACTTCTTAAGGTTCCCCACATGGTTCAAGGTTGAGAACCACTGCCATAAGCCTGGCCTCTACCTATGGTGTTATTCTAAACTCTGAGACCAGCAACGAATTCTCTTCACTTTTTCCTTCCTGGAAGCACATTGAAACACTGAAGACAACCATCAGATGCTTCTCCTTCCCTTTTAATCTCCTGTCTTCAGTTTGCAGTGTCTCTAATTCTTTTAGGTGCTCTGCTGGTCTCTGAATTATGGTAAAATAACCCCAAAATTCCACTCCCAGGGCACATGTACTTCAAGAGACATGTGCCAGAAAGAATATCCACAGCAGAATGATTCATGATATCCTCAAACTGGGAACATCCCTCAAATCCACCAACATAAAATGGATAAATGGCAATATATTCATGTAATGGAATACTTTATAGTAATGAAGAGTATAGTTACATCAAAGACTGATGAATATCACAATGTTAAGAAGCCAAACATAAAAAGAATACATACGAATCTATGTATAAAACATTCAAATGCAGGCAAAACTAAACTACATTGTTTGAAGTCAGGATGATAGTTACCTGTTCGAACATAGTAAGTAGTGAGTAGGAGGCATATTAAGAAGGATTTGGAGTGCTGGCAATGTTCAGTTTCTGAACTCAATGATGGTTTTTCAGATGTTTGCTCTGTGTTAACTTATTGAGCTGTGTACTTGTTTTGGATATTTTCCTGTACGTGTGATATATCTCATTTTAAAAATGTTTAAAATATTATCATTAAGCCCAAGATAAAGGATATGGAAATTCTTTATAATCACAGACATCTCCATATAGAGGGTAATGGTTGCTGTATCTAATCCTTTCACTCCTCTCTTAACTCTGGAACCAAACTGTCTGGGTTCAATCCCAGCTCTGCCTCTTGCTAGCTGTGTGACCTTATAATCTGTGCCTGTTTCCTCAACTATAAAATGAGAACAGTGGCACTTATTATTGAGTGACTGTGAGAACTGAAGGAATTACAAAATATAAAGTATTTAGAACACACCTATCCCAGGTGTTTAGAAAACCTGGGATATATCAAGCACTCAATAAATAGTAGCTGGTGCTACTACTTGTTCTCTGGTCTCAGGGTCTCTGTTTGGGTGTAAGGGAGAAGCTGGAGTCTTTCTAAAAACAGATATTTCCAGAAGAAGAGAAAAAAATCTTTCCTTTTCAAGGAACAACTAGGTAAGGGAAAAATGCAGACTTCTACTGTGAGTCAGATGTCTACTCTGGGTCTCACCAAGGTCCAGGGAAAAGTAAGGGAAGAACAAGTAGACAGGAGCAGCATTTCACCACTAAAAAAAAGTTTTTATTACAAAACAAATTCTAATAAAATCAGGCCTGGTCTTCAACCTCACCTCTGGGTAGAGGCAGCTAGGATGAAGTAAGTTAGGGAGAACAGGAAATGATGAACACTGAAAGAACAGAATAGGCTGACCTCCCCTCATCAGTCTCAGCTGCTGCCTCCTTTTACAAAGGGCTAGGAGAGCTTTTCCAAAGAGCCCTTTGAGAAAGGCACCATCCTCCAGCCAGGAAGGACCATTGCTGGCACTGGACTCCAGCAATGTCACATTGCAGGATCCAGGAGGTCCTGGCTGATTCTCAGCAGAGGCCACCCAGAGTCACTCAGCTTGAGCAACGGCGTAAGAGAGCAGCCACAGAAGCAGGGGGCCCATAATGAGGATGGCAAACCAGACGACAAAGCTGGCCAGGATGAACCTCCGGGCCTGGGCCCCCCAGTGCACGGCTTCCTCGGACTGGCCTGCCTTATGCCGCTCTTCCGCCTGTGGGGGCAGGTTTTAATTAGGTTCTCCCCCTGCTTCTGTTCCAAAGTGCCCAGTGCCCCACTCCAATCTTCCATCCTTATCACAGCTCAAAACCTCATGCCCAAATCATCTACCTCCCTTTCCAGTTTCTATTTCTCATGACTCATCTGCAAAATAAGTTATCCATTCTGCTCTGCTTGCTTTTCAGGGTGGCCATTATTAGCTCACAAGATCATACATGGTAAAGTACTTTTCAATCCTTTAATTCCCTATCCTTTTCTACTCATTCCAAATTTGAAATTCTTGGCAAGAAATAGTAAGCCAAGAGTATTTCACTCATGTCCAAAGAACATACTATTCTCATTAGTCCAATGGCTCTCATCTTTTTCATTATTAAGAATTATTTTTATGATTTTGCCCTAATGGAGCCCAGAACTTCTTATGACGACAGGAATACAGCTCCTGATTGTTAAAATACAACTAGGGTTGAGAAAATTCCAGCATGTTTAAGTTAGCCTGTGTGATCTTTCAAAAGATAAATGTGCAGTTTCTGTTAGGAATTTTGAAATGGTGAAGCCCTCTCAAAACCCCTATAGCTTCTCCTGGGCTCCTACAGATTGCTCTCATCACTGCTCAGCTGCCTCCAGTCTTGCCTCTTCCAATTCATTCTCCATGTTGGCCTTGAGAGTCGATCTTACTGAAACACAAATTTGACCATATTTCTCTGCTCTACAAAAACCCCTGAATGGCTTCCCAGTATTTTCAAAATAAAGTTGAACTTCTAAACATTCCCAAGGAGGCCCTTGGGAATCTGGGCCCTCTGGCTTCATCTCACTATTTCTCACTGGTCCAATCATGCTGAACTAATAATCCAGGCCATTGTACACGCTGCTTCCTTTATCTGGAATGCCCTTTTACCCTAATTCACTCATCCTATATAGTTATTTTCCTGCCACCTACCCTTATATACACATATGTAACCACACACATATATCCTCCCCAGCTCCCAGAATACCCTGTGGCTTTTCCACCACAGTACCAATGAGCTACATTCTATTAATAATTATCTGTTTTCACAGCTATCTCTTTCATTAGATTGTGGTAGCTTTGACAGCAGGAACCATGTCTCAATTCTTAGTTCTGGCACAAAGCTCAACACTAAGCTTTGACAGGTACTTAGTAACTGTTTGATCAATGTAGATATACCAGATACATGTACCAATTGCCTTACTACATCCACCCTTCTCTCCCATAGGTACTGCATTCCTCACCTTGATGGCAAACACAAGGGCCATGACTCCCAGGCAAGAGCAGCCACAGATAATGCTAGTAGCTGCCAAGTAGCGGAGGCGGAGCCAGCAGCAGCGAATGGGGGATGGAGAATGAGCAGCTTCCGTGTTGCTCACCAAGATTTCCACTGCATTCTCCTCGTCCTCCATCACCTGTGGGTGATACAGTCAAGGTACTTTTAAACCCCAAAACTGAGCCCTTGGCCTGGCTTGCTGAGACTCTACCCCTCTCTGTTCCTGTTCTTGTGGCCTAGCCCACCTCTCAGAAATGCTGCCCTACTGGGGAATTCCTCTAATGACTCATAGACCAACAGAGGACATGTGTGGCTGAAATCCTTTTTCCTCAGCCTAAGACATGGAGTCATTAAAGGCAGGCCAGTGTGAACATAGCATTATCCGTAGTATTGTTTTGACAAGCAAGGAAAAGCATTATGACTGGTACACAGAGAAACAGGAAACAGAATCTCAACACCTGCTAGGAATCTGAGACTATCAAAGTCTGATTTTTAAACTGTATTTCAAAGGGCACTAAAATTTCCTTAAGTTCCTCAGGAATATTAAGGCGGGATCTGAAAATGGCACCCTAGGCCCTGAACAGTCATTTCACATGAAAACACAATTTTCTGGATGGGAAAAAGTACCCATCTAAGCTGCCTTTATAGTTAAGCAAACATCAGAAAGACCTTACCTCCCCAAACTGGGGCCTCCTTTGCTACGCTGACTCCCTACCATGTCCTCTCTCCATTTCAACCCAAGCCACACAACACAATTAGAATATCACCAAGTCCGGATGACTTCATAACCCACACAGAAACCTGCATAATGATGCCCTACTTAATCATTTCTCATCTCTCTCAGGTCCTCTGAGCTCTGGTACCAAAACATTATCGCCAATCATTTCCCTACATCCTAGATAAAATTAAAGCATTTACAGTTCTCTGAATACAACACAAGACACAAGGGTGGAAGAGACAAGATAAGCAGAGAACAAAGAATACATGCCATAAAGCTGTAGAAGTAGGAATGAGGAAAGAATTCCCATGAGGTGAACAGATACAGACATGGTGGGGGGAACACAAAGAGAGGGACCAGGGAGTTGAGATCAGAGAAAATGTAAAATGAACAGGGGCTCTTACCTGGCTATAGGCCTTGAGGTACTGTGAGTTTCGGCTTCTGCCTCAGGTTTGATTTGGCTTGGGTAGAGATGGAACTGACTCAGAGCTCCAAGCCAAGCCCAGGGGTGGGGTTGGGTGGCCAGCCACCACCTGAAGAGCCCCAGGAGCTCATATGGGGGTGTAGCTGACTCAAACCAGTTTGGCTAGATGGAGGAAACCAAAGAATGGAAAACAATGGAAGCAACTCAAGGTAGTAATGCCTGCCTTCTGGGAAAGGAGTAAAAGCACCTGAGAAAGGGAAATTAAAGCAGGGAAAACTCTAAGGCATCAGAGAACTCTGAGGGAAAGTCCAGGAACTGAGAGAAAGGAGAGGAAAAGTATGACTCTGAGTGACTGTAAACTTTAGGGAAAGGCACCCTACCAAGAGACAAGATTTACCAAATCTTCCCTCTTCTTGGGTGGAGATTTCTACCTCAAAGATATATAAGTATGGGTTAGAGATGGTACTAAGATCTTGGCAGAGATAAGAGAAAAGATGCCCAAGTTCCCACCCAACCCTCCACCAGACCAGAAAATCAGAAGCCTCCTTACGCGGATGCTCATACAGAAACTAAGTTTATTATTTTTTTTCTTCTTAAAAAAAAAAAAAAAGGAAACTCATTGTAGATAAGCCCCTCCCCCTTCCCCTAAGGGTGGGGGGCTGTGAAAGGTTGCTTGGGAATCAAGGGGGTGGGGACAGAGACTATCTTGCCACCCTAACACTGCCCAGCCATGTGGGGTGGAAGGGAAGGGAATATGTGAAGTGCCCCATTTCCACAACCAGCTGCCTACCCCCTATTTTGGTGGAAAGAAGGGAGAAGGCCCCTATGTCTCCCTGGAGGCTTTCCCCCTCGTAAGACTTCAAGTAGTGGTTAACAGAATCAGGCCTGGTTGTGGAGGGAGAGCGGCCATGGTGGAAAGCCTAGGTGGAAGGGCAGCCCACTCACGTCTTGCCCTTTCGGCCTCTGTGACTAACAGTAGGGCCAGCTGGGTGGGGAGGAGCACTGCTGCGCAGGATGCGCTGGTCCCCTTGGTTGGTTGTCCCACCAAGTCGGTGGAGGCCAGGCCGGCGGCGTGGGGTCCCATCCCCTTCTTCCTCCTCACCTGAGGCTTCAGCCTCAGACTCCTCTACTGAACACTCAGGCCCCAAGGGACTTGGGGACTGTAGGCGGCCTCGTTTTGCAGGCCCCGGGCCCCTGCCAACTGGGACCCCTGGCCGTTTTCGAGGCACCTTCTCAGTCTCTAGAGGGGGAACTAGAGACCCTGGACGCAGCCGGGTGGAGCGCAGTTTTGGAGCTGAGACCACAGGAGGCATCGATTCTAATCCACCTTGCCCACCATCTGCTAAATCCAAGTCATCCTGAATTACAGCCACTACCATGGACCCTTCACTCTTTCTTCCCCGAATTCCCTCTGATTCAAGGCGCAAGCGGGCCAAGCGGGTGAGGGGGCGGCTTCCATCCTCATCAGAGGAACTACCCTCACTCTCCCCTTGGCCCTGGGGTTGCAGCCGCTTCCCCAATCCACAGCTCTCAAGGACAGATGAGGTGTCACGGTCCAAGACAGGGTGATGGCTGGGCCGAGGTGATGGTGGATTCTTGGGAGGTCGGCCCCTCTTCCGCTTGGGTGGGGATGTCGAAATGGTGAGAGTGGTGACAGTGTTGGCGACAGTAGCAATGGGACAGGATACCAGTGGTGTTGGGAATGGTGGCACAGGTGGTACTGGGAGTGGCTGTGTCCGGCTCTCTAAGTTGCCATCCCCTGGAGAGGAAACGGTTCCAGGAATGGGTAAATCTCGTGCCTTAGGGGGCCGCCCACGCCTTCTTTTCTCCACAGGTGACAGGATGGGTTCGGGTTTATGAATTGGCTGGGGTCCAAGGACAGACTCTGCAACAGGAAGGGTCTCAGCCACAGGGACTGGGTCAGCCCCACTGGTTTTTCCCTTAGAGGTGGATGAAGGTGCCTCGTCAACCCCTTGCCCAGCATCTGCCGGAGACCTGTTCTTCTTGGGAGGCCTCCCCCTCCGACGTTTCATAGCAGGAGGGGTAATGGCAAGCAGAGACCCTTCTCCATTTTCTGGGTTGCCCTCTCCAGTCACCCCCAGCTCAATGTGACGGCGAGCTACGAAGGGCTGCTGAATTGGGGTGGGCAGTGTGGATGGGGGAGCAGCTTCACAGGGCCCACTGGTGGGAGGTGAGGATTCTGGCCCCAACATACTACGGGTAGATGGGCTTCCTGGGCTTGCACCAGTCTCAGAGACCCCAGACATTAGGGTACTGGCAGTTCCCCGCTGTTGTCGCCGTCGCCTCACCAGTTCCTTTTCCTCTACCACAGTCACTAGCCGTCCTGGTAACTTGCGAAGCACTTTAGGGCCTGGAGGCAGCCCTGGCCGACCAGCCCCCTGACCCCTAATTTCTACATCAGCACTGGTACGACGCCGAGGGGGCCTGGCAGGCGAAGAACCCTCAGGTGAGGAGGTGGCTGAAGATGAGGTTGATGGAGCTGTAACCTCAGCTGAAACAATTTCCTGTGGCTTCTGTGGGCTGGAGGTTGGGGTCCCGGCCTCCATCAGCTCTTCTGAGTTCTTGTCAGCTTCCAATGGCAAGTGAAATAGCTCATCAGATGCTGCTGAAGGTGGGAGCATCAGCCCATTGTTCTCACTCAGACACATGGGGACCTCCTCACCATCAGGCAGTACTGTGAGGATGGTCCCCTCAGCAGGTTCGGGTACCTCCTGCTCTTGACCATTGGGGAAGCTGCCAGCCTCCAGGATTGGGCTAGGTGCAGAAGAAGTGAGAGAAAGGTTCTTCTCTGACACAGGCAGGATCTCAACAGCAACTGGCAACAGATCCTTAGGGGGCATACAAGGGGGCATAAGCAAGGAAGTCTCAGAACAGGCCTTATCAGCCTGCTCCAGGGACTCAGTAGATGCTAATGTTTGTGCACACAGCTCTGCCTCAGGTCCCAAGCCCAAGGGGAGGTTGGTGACTGTGGGAAAGATGGGCACAGAAGGTAGACCAAGCAAGAGAGGGGAGGTAGGAGTTAAGACAGAGGTTTGAGCTGGAGGTGGAGTATGAGCTGGTGGAGGGGTACAGGCAGGAGGAGGCGTACAGGCAGAAGAAGAGGGAGGAATCTGCAGAGGAAGTGGAGGAGAAGGTGAGATATGGACAGGAAGCATGGTTAATGGATTCGGAGTTGAAATGGGCATTGGGGCAGGGACTGGGACAGGAATTGCAGCAGGAGCTGAACCTGGAGTAAGTCGAGGCCTAGATGCTGGCTTAGGAATTCGCTCCCTGGCAGGGCTGCAGCGGGGGGTTGTGGAGGTACTGCGGGTAGGATGGGTAGATACAACAGGAGTGTGGTTTGCTCCTTGAGTCTCAGCCCGGGCTCCACGAAGACGCTCACTGACTCGAGTCCCTGGCCTCTCAGGAGCCTTAACCTTCTTACTGCGCCGGTGGCTGCCTCCACCAGTCCCACAGGAAACCTCATCCCCAGCCCTCGGCCCCTCCTCTTCCTCTTGAGGTAGGCGGAACACCTCCTCCTTGGCTTGGTCCAAGTCCTTCCGGGCAGCTTCCACTTGTTCCTACCAACAACAAAGCCCACAGGGTGGTCAGAAAGAGGCAAGCAGAGTGGTGAGTGGGTAAAAAAAGCAGTAGCTTCCCACTTGCAACCCCACCCCCTAGAGCTACTTACTTCTGCCTGCTTGAGCTCCTCTCGGCTCACCTCCTCCAGTGAGGCTTCCAGGAATTTCATAGCATAGCGCTCAATAGGGGTCAGCTGTGGGGAGGAGCAGTGGTGATAAACATAGGGACCTGGTGCTCAGGGCCCATCAGCTCTGATTATTTTTACCAGGGAAGACAGGAAGGTCACAGAGTCCAGAGGAAGGAATTGTAGAGGATAAGGTTGAGAACAACTGAGTCCAACACTGACCTGTTCTACAAGGGCGGCAATTTCCTGCTCAGCCCGAGACATCTCCTCATCCTCAGCCCCAGGCCGACCAGCCTCCTCTCCCTCACCAGCAGGAAACCCTTCATTCTCATTGAATTCTGCAAGCTCAGCCACCTGTTCAGCCTTGGCCTGGGTGGCTGCTCGGATGTCCTCTTCATCCTCTGCCCGACACAATGCCTGCAAGGGTATGTTGAAGAAAATTCCTGAGAATTAACAAACTTTATATCCTGTGATTTGATTCTGGCAAAAAAAAATTTTTTTCCCTTTCAATTCCCATCCAAGGATACGTTTACTGATTTGAGACAGAGAGGAAGGAGGGGAGAGAGAGAGAGAGAAACATTGATCAGTTGCTTCCTATACATGCCCTGAACAGGGATCGAACCTGTTCGATATACCTTTGGTATATGAGACAAGACTCCTACCACCTGAACTACCCAGCCAGGGCTGATTCTGGCCAAAATCTGAGACCAAATTTACACCAAAAAATAAAAGAAAAAAGCAATGGGCTCGAAAACCCTGGGTCCCAGTCCTTGTTCTGCCCGTGTCTCTTTTCATGGACAACTCAGTTAATTTCTAAGGAACAGTTTCTTCATCTGTAAAATGACATCACTGCACTTTTTCCTGCCTACCCTGAGGCATTTATTATATTTAAACATACTGTAGAATTTTTTTTAAACTTTTATTTTTAGAGAGAGAGGAAGGGAAAGAGGGAGAGGGGGAGAGAAACATCAATGTGTGAAAGATACATCACTCTGATATCTCTTGCATGCCCTCAAACGGGGACCCGGCCCGCAACCCAAGCATGTACCCTGACTAGGAATCAAACCAGTGACCATTCGGTTCCCAGGCTGGCATTCAGTCCACTGAGCCATACCAGCCAGGGGGATGTATGTTTATAATTTGTGAAGTGCAATAAAGGTGATAGATTGTAGAATAAATCAAATATTGTCTGGGTCACAGCCCAGATTCTTAAAAAGTTAATACCAAACCACCAGATTTATATGAGAACTCAACTCTCTTCTGGGTCCCCAAAGTTACCAAAGCAACACAGTAGTCTACATAGGACGGAATAGATTTGACCAGGACTCCCACCAGGATAAAGTAACTTTTAGTGGTCTCTTGCTTTATTTCCTTTCTGTTCAAGTCAACCTTTGATCTCTTTTAAAAGCAAAAAGTTTTTAATACAAAATTCTATTTTGCACTTCCATGCCTTATGACAACAGACTAACCACATCTAACATTTCCCTTGAGATTTGCAGGGAGCCTACAAAGTCACTAAAGAATCTAGAGTGAGCTCAACAATGAGGGGAAGGTACTTGGTATATAAAAACATCTCTGTAATACTCTACACCTGTAGTTCCTAAATATTTGTCTACTTCTGAAGAGCTCTGAAAAAATACATATGCTCAGACCTCAACTCCAAAAATGACTTAGTAGACTTTTGAATGGGGTCCAGGAATCAATCCTTTTAAAAAGCTTTTCAAGTGATTCTACTAGGCATCAATGTTTAGAAAACAAGAATTCTACACTATGTAGGAGCACCTCTTAATCCACTTAGCCACTTAACCTCAGTTACTTCCTTCTCATTAGCATTTCAGAAAAGCAGAAAGCCTCAGAAAATTAAAAAGACCTGTCTTAACAAATACAATTATTAAGAAGCACAGCTAGAATTCAGAATTAGAAATAAAAACTTCAAATATTGTCTTTTTTCTATGAAATCATGTGAACCAATAAGCAACCTATTCACAACTACCAAAGGCCAACTATAATTTGGGAAGCAGGAGAAAGAATTCTTCCCCGCTAGACAAGCTCAACCGTCTGAGAGAACACACACTGTAAACCATTAGCTCTCCACTAGGGATTGACCATTTTTCACCTGCTCCAGGATGTGGGTCTGCTTGCTGGCCACAGTCTCTTCCTCATCTTCAGGGGCAGAGGGTACAGATGAGCCAGATGGCTCCTCCAGGGGCATATCAAACAGTTCTCGGATGGTCTGCTTTGGAAAGAACAGAGAAAAAACATCAGAGCCAATGGAATCCTGGTCCCAGGTCTATAGCTATGAGGTTGATGGCTCTTATAAGTATCAGAGGTATCACAGGATGATGAAGGTGCCACTGGTCCGTAGAAGTCAAAGCATGCTCTTTCACAGGCAGGAGTAACTGTTACAGGCATAGCAGTTCTTTACCCTTCATAGGCTGGAAAATAGGAGTACCTGTTTAAAATAGGCTGTGGTAAAGTTGCCTCCCTCAATGGCCATGTCTCCCAACATTCTCTTCTGATTTGCTTTTTTTAAGATGTTCTCCTCTACTGTCCGTTCACTGATAAGCCTAGCAGGGTGATGAAAACCATGTGTGAAAAGCCAAACACATCAACAAAACCATATCAGCAAAGGGGAGGCAAGTTAAAGGAAGACTAGGCAATACCTATAGATGTGAACATCTCGGGTCTGGCCAATTCGGTGACAGCGATCCTGGGCCTGAGCATCCATGGTGGGATTCCAGTCGCTGTCATAAAAAACAACGGTGTCTGCTCCCGTCAGGTTCACGCCCACACCCCCACTCCGAGTTGAAAGGATGAAGCAGAATATGCGTTTGTCTGCATTGAATCGTTCCATCAAGGCCTATAGGGAAAGGGGGGAAAAAAAGATAGCATTGGGAGACATCCCCCGAAATAGACCCAAGGCTTAGAGCAACCCCTTCTGGAACCCCTCAAAGCCTGGGAAAAGGAGACAGAAGCTGAGGTGAGTCTCTAAGGGCTACAATGCATCAATTACCTGTCTCTGTTCAACTCTAGTAGACCCATCCAGACGCAAGTAGAGGTGGCCATGGTAGGTGAGAAACTGCTCCAGTACATCCAGCATTCGGGTCATCTGGGTGAATATGAGCACCCGGTGGCCCTCCACCTTGAGCTGTCGCAACAGCACTGCTAATGTTTGCAACTTTCCTGAGGAGATATGAAGGGGTATAGGGAACTAGATATAAACTGGAATGGGGAGAACACTTAGTGCTGGAAGGGTATAGCTGAAAGTTAATTAGTCTAGGATACAACAAGAGTATCTGAATACATGTATTTTCTTCCCTGAAGGGCTCCCCTCTTCAGTCTGCTCCTGTCTTCGATCTAGAGAATAGTCTAATGATGGATAGGGTAATATAGACCCTCAAGGGGAAAAAAGGAATCCACAACAGTGTTATGAGCAAGTGATCTTTAAGTACAACCAGTTACATCAACTGAAACAAAGGACAGATTCACAGAATAAACATCAACAAATTCACTGATGTCATCATTTACAGACAGGGATTGAAGGTCACTGAGGTGAGAAATAGAGGCAGGATATTAGAATCCAGTTCAACCTCCCACCAAACAAAGAATTAACTTCTGTAACATTTCTGATGAGTCAGTCTGAAACACTTAAAGACTTTCAATGATCTACTCTGAACAATTTGAAATTTTGTAAAATTATTTTTTACTAAAATATGAAGGAGCACGTATCAATAAATACTCTGCTGATTTTCTTATATTCTAAGACATTTAGGAAATCTCAAAAAACATGCTACTATAGAAATATCTGTACAGGCTTGTGGCAAAAAACAATTCACTATTGTCCAAAGGACATTCTTGATTAACAGAACATGCATAACACTATGGACTCCTGGCAAAGATCCCTTGATCCCAGGAAAGGCAATACCCAACTCAACCCCAAAAGATAAATCGTAATTGGTCCTAAATAACCCAGAGTTCCTCTTTGTCATTTTCCTCTGTCAGTGATGGCTCTAGGGATGGACATATGACCCAATTTGAGCCAATGAACTATGAAGTAAAGTTCACTTTCCCAGAAAAGAAGACTTGCTAGGAGTACTTTGATACAACCCCTTGCTTCCTGCCTAGAGCATTTGGTGTGCTCCCTGCAGTTATGGCAGCCATCTTAAAACCATGAAGAAATAAGCATGAGAATAAAAAGATAAAAAGCTAAGGATGGCAGAAAGCAAGGTAGAAAGACAAGAAGGTCCTGGGTCTATGAAGACACCAGTAAGCCGCTAAACTAGCCATATCACTATTCTCAGAATTTCTCATTAAGTAAATAAACACTCTGGTGGTTTAAGCCACTGTTGGTTTTGTTACTTGCAGCCAAATGCATTCTAACCAAAAGATAAAAATTCTGGTCTTTTCATAAGACAAAAATTTACTGTGAAGTTTTGTACCACCACAACCTTTATCCATAATATCATTTGTATCCCAAATGATTAGCAAAACAGATGTCCACAAAATAACCACTGAATAAATGAGCACACATTTTCAACTTTCATCAAAACCAAATTCATGAACGCCAAAAATCCATCGTGAGGTCTGCAATTCTCCATCCTGCCCATAAGTGTAACCTTAAAAAACTGTCTAATGTTTAATGAATATCTACAGAAATGTTATGTAAAGCATCCTTCTGATGTAACAGTCCTGCTACTAACACAGAAAAAGAGATCAAGGGACCCTCACTGATCAATGAACTCACCGCAATCATACTGGATGAGCCTCAAGTCAGGGAACTGGGTGCGCATGTTACATACAATACGGTGCAAAGGACGAGCCCGAGGCCAGAGCTCACAGGCCAATTGTTCCTGGAAGGCTGCCTGACGTGGGGCCAGCCAAGGAGGTGGGTGGCAGGCATGCAGGGAAGGGGGAGGTGCCTCCACAGGAGGCATGACAAAGATGAACCTGCAAAAGGAAGAAGGCAAGCAGTATAGAAGATGGAACTCTCAAGGGTCCCAGAAGTTAACACCTTCAGCAGCCCTAACCACTACACATCCACTCAGAGGCCCCAAGACCCTCTTCCCATTAGCACTTAGCCCTGCCAACCTCTCAATGATTTCAGACAGCTGGTCTAGTCGTTGCTGAGGAAACAGTACAGCCCGGCGGGCAGCCTCAGTATAAGTCCAAAAGGTGGGGTGGCTGGGGCGAGGAGAACGAGGACCGATTGGGCTGGCAACAGGTTGGGATAGGGTACAGAAATCCAAGACTTCAGTCCCATACACAGGTGCCAGGGCCCCATGAGCCTCACTAAGTTGGAAAATCCGTTCCAGACGCTCAGACCGCTGTCGTTTCCGCTTTTCCTCTAGAGACTCCTGAGGATGAGGGGAAAAAAAACAAAATACAAAAACACACAGAAAAAGTAATCAGTGTCCTCATAGAAAACCCAACAGTTCCACAATTAAACATAATCTAGTCTACAGAAACCATAAAGAGAGAAAAGGGGACTGCCCTGGCCAATAGTATATCTGTATGACTCTGACCCAAACCTATCCCAACTCTGAGCTTCCAGTTTCATAGGCTATAAAAACCACTTTTTCTTTCCTTTCTTTATTTTTTTAAAGCACCATCATCCTTTAGTTTTATTTTGTATGCAGGGAAAGGGAATACTTTAATATCTTTTACCCACTGAACTGTAAGCCCCATATAACATGGACTATATCTGATCTCATTCACTAAATGTACCCAGTATCTATCTCAGTATCCAGCACAACGTAGGCTCTCAATAAATGTGTTAATAGAATGGATCCCAGAAAATGGTCCTTAAAAATGCAGTGTCCCAAATCCCCCCCTCTTCTTTTTTAAGATTTTATTTATTTGCCCTGGCTGGTGTAACTCAGTGGATTGAGCGCAGGCCTGCGAACCACACAATCACGGTTCGACTCTCCTTTCCTTAAAGATAAATAAATAAAATCTTTAAAAAACTTTTTTAAAATATATTTATTTATTTGTCTTTAGAGGGGAGAGGGGAAGGAGAGGAGAGAGGGAGAGAAATATCAATGTATGGTTGCCTCTCTTGCGTCCCCTGCTGGGAACTGGCCTGCAACCCAGGCATGTGCCCTGACTGGGAATCGAACCCTGGTTGTTTGGTTCCCAGGCCCGCACTCAATCCACTGAGCTACGCCAGCCAGGGCTTTTAAAAAATATATATTTTATTTATTTTTAGAGAGAGGGGAAGGGGAGGAGAAAGTGGGAGAGAAACATCAATGTGTGGTTGCCTCTTATGTATCTCCTACTGGGGATCTGGCCTGCAACCCAGGCATGTGCCCTGACTGGGAATTGAACCAGCAACCCTTTGCTTCACAGGCCCATGCTCAATCCACTGAGCTACACCAGCCGGGGGGAATCCGAACNGGGGGGGTGTTATTTATTTATTTATCTTTAGAGCAGAAGGGAAGGAGAGGGAAAGAAATATCGATGTATGGTTGCCTCTCATGAGTCCCCTGCTGGGAACTGGCCTGCAACCCAGGCATGTGCCCTGACTGGGAATCGAACCACAATCCTGATTCGCAGGCCCGTGCTCAATCCACTGAGCTACACCAGCCAGGGCCCAAATCTCCCTTCTTGATGGCTATCTTAAACTTGACTTCTCGGCTCCTTATAATCTGAGAAAGGAAAGCACCCTAGTACACGGAAAAATCAATAATATAAGCAAGCTCTCAAAAAGTAGGAGCAGCCCTGGCTGGCGTGGGTCATTGGGTTGAGTGCAGGCCTGCAAACCTAAGGGTTCGATTCCTAGTTGGGGTACATGCCTGGGTTGCTGCAGGCCAGGTCCCCAGTGGGTAGGCATGTGAGAGACAACTACACATTGATGTTTTTCTCCCTCTCTTTCTCCCTCCCTTCCCCTCTCTCTAAAAATAATTTTTTTTAAAAAGTAGCAAAGAAGAAAATATCTGCAGATCAATTGTATCTAGAATACATAGAGGACTCTTATAAATCAGTAATACAAATGGTTCCAAAGAGACATTTCTTCAAAGATACACAATGGCCAACAATCACTTAAAAGATAAAAGATGTTCAACATCATTAGCTATCATGAAAATGCAAATCAAAGCCATACTTCATACACACTAGAATGTAATAGAAAACAGAAATAACAACAACCGCTGGCAAAAATGTGGAGATGCTAGAACCACCCTTACAAGCTGCTGGTAGGAATGTAAAATGGTACAGCTACACTGGGAAATAGTTTGGCAGTTCTTCAAACAGTTAATCATAGTTACCATATGGCCCAGCAATTCCATTCCTAGGTATACATCCAATATAACTGGAAACACGAAAAAACACAAAATTTTATGTTCATAGCTGCATTATTCATAACAGCTAACAGAAATAATTCAAATGTCCCCATCAACTGAAGAGTGTAGAAAATGTGGTATATCCATAAAATGGAATATTTAACAACAACAACAAAAAAAAAAGGAGGAGAGCCCTGGCTTAGTGGTTTGAGTGCCATCCTGAAAATCAAAGTGTCACCGCGATTGGATTCCCAATCAGGGCATCTGGGTTGCGGGCCAGGTTACCAATAATGGGCACATGAGGGGGATCCATACATTAATGTTTCTCTCCCTTTCTCCTTTCCTTCTCCTTTCTATAAATAAATAGATGGATATACAGACAGATAGAAAGAAATGAAGTGCTGATGTGCTATAAGGTAAGAGCCTCAAAAAACATTACGCCAAGTGAAAAAAGCCAGTCACAAAAGACCATATGTTATATGATTCCATAGGCAGAAATCCATAAAGACAGAAAATAGATTAGTAGTTGCCTAACACCAGGAGGGATGGATGGGTTAGGAGATGGTGGCTAAGGGTATGACATTTCTCTTTAGGGCAATGAAAATGTTCTAAAGTATGGCTGTTAATGGTGGCTACTTCTGAATATAGTAAAAGCCACTGAATAGTATACTATAAATGGGTTAATTGTATGGTATGTGATTTACATCTCAAATTGTTTAAGGAAAAAAATAGTGTCAAAAATCTTCTATCCCCTGGCTGGTGTGGCTCAGTGGATTGAGTGCCAGCCTGCAAACCAAAGGGTCACCAGTTTGATTCCCAGTCAGGGCACATGCCTGGGTTGCAGGTACAGGGCCTCCAGTACAGGGTGTGTGAGAGGTAACACAAACTGATGTTTCTCTCCCTTCCTTTCCCTCTCTCTAAAAATAAATAAATAAAATCTTTTTAAAAAATCTACCCTTGCTATCTACTTGCAAAGCAACCAATATTTACCACACACCATGGGTTGCTACACTTGGGCTAGGATCTAGGCTCCCTTCTACTTCCAATCAGCCAAACCAACCTAGCAGTATTAGGAAGACAAAAGGTGAAGTCAGTGTCAGTGATGGAGGGTGGGAGACTGAGGGTGAGGCAAAGAATAAGAAACAGCTCTGTAACAGAGAAAAAGACAAGAGGGCCTGCAGTGACTCACTAGATCTTTCTTCTAATTTGTTCCTAGGTTATTTACTTGAATCTGAATTATAAATTTAACTTAACCAAACATACAAAGAAAAATTTATATGATTAAAAAAATAGCTACCAGAAAGCTATTGAAGGGGCAGGGAACAGAGTTCCTTGGAGGTAAAACAAACAAACAAACTAGGAAATGGCCATCAAAATCAGATAATGATCTTTACAGAACTGCATTCCATGGTGTCATCCTTCCCTTAGAAGTTCAAATACTTAATGATAGTAATTGTTTCAGCAACTGAGGAAAGTAAGTCTTCCTGTCTCTAAGGACTGCCTCTTGTGGGGAAGAGGAGAAAGCAATGGAGTAAGCATATCTGTTATCTCGAGTTGTGTAATATTTATGCCATCACTTGATGCACTAGTTTCTTCATCTGTAAAATGAGGCAAAAGACTAAAGCAAAAGGAAAGAGACCAATAATAACAAGGTAGCCTTCAACACATCAGTAATAGTTTTAAAAGCATGTTAGGTCCTCAATTACCCCTATGAGAAAAGTAGAACATGGATTATTATTCACACTTTACAGATAAGAGTACAGGCTCAGGTTAAAGAAAGGGCTTGTTCAAGGGCACTGAAGTACCGGCCCACAAAACTAGGATTTAAAATTTACCAAGATAAAAGTTAACATTATTCTGTTCCATTCCACCAACAATCCGAAGAAATTCAATTTCCCATTCCCTCTCCTTTGAAGTAGTAAAACTTACCAGATAGAAAGGGGAACGTGGTGGTGGTGGGGGCTGACGTCGAGGCCGGGGACCACTGAACGAGGTAGCAGTGGAAGGAGGGCTGGGGGGACCAGAGCGCAATGTCAGTGTCTCAGGCTCTTCCTTAGAAACAGGCAGCCGGGATACCATGGTGACTGGCAAGGGAGTGCCACCAGATGCAGAAACCACAAGGGAGGATGCCTGGGAAGCTGGGGCCTGTGTTGAGGCTGGGGCCAGTGCCAAAGTCTGAGCTGTGGTTGGGCCCAAGGTGGGCACTGGAACTGGGGCAGGGCTCAAGGTCAGTGTCTGCACTGAAGCTGGGGCCAGGAGTGAAGCAGATGATGATACTGGAGCCAAAGTCAGAGTGTGAGCTGGGGTCAGGCCCATTGAAGAAGCAGGAGCCAGAGAGGGTGCTGGAGCCAGAGACAGCGTCTGAGTTGGACCCAGTGGTGGTCCTGGTGTCAAAGACAGTGTCTGGGCTGGAGCTGGTACTAGGGAAGATGCTGGAGTCAACGACAATGTCTGAGCTGGAAAGGGCCTCTGGGGTGTCCCTGTTCCCAAAGAGAGTGTCTGAGATGAAGATGAGCCGCCAAGAGTAGATGCTAAAGCTGGGGCTAAGGCCAATGCTTGTGTAGAAGCCGGGCTTGGGAGAGGTGACGGAATCGGGGCTGATACCATAGTTTGAGTTGATGATGGAGCCAACACAGAAGTTGCAACTGGCACCAGTGAAGAAGCTGAAGCTAAAGGAGTTCCTGGAGTAGATGATGAAGCCAGAACTGGAACTGGAGTCTGTGATGGAGCCAGGACTGGAAGAGGAGTCAGAGGAGGAGCTGGAGGCGCCAGAATTGCTGTCTGTGTAGCCAAAGAGGTGGCTAGAGCCTGAGATGCAGAAGGTGCTGGAGCCAGAAGGGAAGCCTGAGCTGGAGCTGGAGCTGGAGCTGGATTTGGTGCTGCCGGAAAAGAATTAGCCAGAGCAGAAGCTGGCACCAGAACAGGTGAACATGCTGGGGCCATGGCTGAGTTCAACCCTGGAACATGTGAAGGGGCTGGAGCCAACAACAAAGGGTGACCAGGTGCCTGAGATGGAGACAGGGATGAAGTTGTGGCCAGACCCACAGTCAAAGCTGATGCTGATGGCGAAGCCCCAGCTGGTGCCAAAGGAGGTCCAGGAGCCGCTGAGACAACAGGTGCAAGTGCTGGAGTCACATTGGTCAACACAGCTGGGCCTGAAGCCGAAATGGGTAAGGGGGCTGAGATAGGTATGGTGAGTGAGGCTGAGGCTGGGGCAGAAAGAGTGGTGGAGCCAGAGATGGGGAGTGAAGACGACACTGGAACAGAGACTGTGGGGGACACAGGACTAGTGTGGGGAGAAGAGTTGGGAACTGGTATTGGAGAAGAGGCTGGCCCAGGGAGTGAGGATGGCACAGGAAGGGAAGAAGAGATGGTCAAGGGAGCAGGTCCTGATGCTGAAGCTGTGGAGACAGAAGATGAGTTAGCCCCAGAATTCTTCTTGCTCCTTCTACTACCCTATCCCATCCCTTCCCTTAACCCCAAGCTTCATCTATTTCCCAGAAAACCTTCACTTTCACAACGTAAGTTTGAGAATTCAAGAAATCTGACATCTTAACATCTCCTTTCCCTCCAAAGTTCCAACAAATGTATCTTGGAATTAGGCAAGGGCTTAAGAGCCCAGTTCTGGAGCCCACTGTAGTCAGTATGCTGAATAGTGAAGGGATCTGTTATGACTTAAGAAACCCTTGGGGCCATTCTATCTCCATTCCTGTCAAAAATTTTCTGGCCTCAGCCATCTGTACTCACCACTGACTTCAGGAGAACTGTGGACCAGCTTGAGAAGGGGCCTCACCAGACTGGATGTGGATACAGAGGCCCGGGCATTACTCAGAGTAGGTGTGGGTAGCCGGCCAGGGGTTACTGTGGGGCGTGGAGTCAACACAGCTGGAAGCCCAGAGCTCGGAGGCCGGGGTGCTGGGGCCAATGGAGGAACAGCAGTCAGTCCATCCCGTGGAGCCTGTCTCACTACAATCTTCACCACGCCTGTATTATTCACCATGGTTGGTGGCACTGCAAGAGGAAGCTACATTGAGAAAGTAGAAAAGAAACAAGAAACCCACAGGATGGAAGAAGTCCAAGGGCAGAAGAGGGAAGCAGACCGATATTGGAGATACTGGTGAGGAAAAATAATACTGAGGGAAGGTCGGACAGACAGTAGGCCAGGGCATGACTGGAAGGACCAAGGCCTGCAAGAGCTAAGTATGAAGGCCAGGAGCCTCACCCTGGTTAGCAGCAAGCGGAAGGCTGAGGCCAGTGGGGGCAGGGGTGGTGCTGGGGGTCGAAGAAGGCAGCACAGAAACAGGGGTGGGGCCAGGGGTCGGGGCCACGGCCTGGATGAGGGCCACGTGGGCAGGCTGGCTGATGAGGTGGTGCTGCCCCCCTGCTGACACCAGGTGCACCACATTCCCTGGGGTAAAGGAAGAGAGAGAGAAAGAGAGAAGCAGCTATCAGCCGGAGGGAGGCAGAGAAGCAGAGCAAGAGGAGAAAGAACAGAGGAGGTAACTTCATCTTTTATCAAAAACTTCCTCCAATGATTCCCCTTCGCCCCACCCACTGAATACTAAAGAAAGAAACACAGGCTGACATTTTAAGAGTCATGAAAAATACGAACACAAGGAAGAAGAAAAAGGCAGGACAGGGGGTGGGTTTTACCTACTTTGCAGCGGGCGGGGCTGCCCCACGGCAAGCTGGCGCACCTGGGCACCAGTCAAAGTCAGCTTGTTGCCCTGGATTTGGAAGGTGAGAGGTTTGCTTCCCCCTGCACTAGCCACTGGACGTTGTGCCAGTGAGGCCAACTGGCTGATGCTGACCACTTCACCTGCTATGAATAAAGAAGGACTTAATGTATACAGGGCTCACTCTGCTCAATGCTACTTTGCAGACGCTCATGAGGCACAAGTCTCAGTTCCTCAAACCCTTCCCCTCAATTTACCTAATGTTCCAACAAGCTCAGCCTTCAACTAGTCTGAACTTTTCACATTCTCCTCCTTCCAAACCCACTTATTTGCTTAACAATCTCCTTTACATCATATAATGGCCTTCCACCATACTGAGCTAATCACTACCCCCTTCTCTATGTTGCCCTTTTACTACGAATGATTTTCTACCACTAGGATTATGTATCATCTCCTCAACTAGATTGTGAACTCCTTGAGGGCTCTTACTTGATATGAGTTATCAATGTCTGATGAAATACCTAATATATGTTAGCTACCTATATATGATACTCTCTCATGTTCCTAAGCTTTTCTTCTCCAGCTCCAGGGCATATAAGCCTTCCTCCCATCTAAAGTCCCTCACCCTCAGAGCCCTGGGAACTTACAGGGCAGACGAGCTTGCATATCAGGAGATAGGATGAGGCGCTGTGGTGCTGGAGTAGGAGCTGGTACTGCAGTGGTGGGAACAGTGGCTGTTGTGGTAGAAGTGGTGGCAGCAGCAGAAGGGAAGGTGTAGCCCGGTGGCACCGTCAGGGGCTTCAACAGGCTGGATGAGCCTGGGGGTGGGGCAGGACTCAGGCGAACAGGGGCAGGTGGGGCCGGCTTCAGGGATAGGGTTGGCGTGGGAGGCCGTGAGGTCCCACTCAGGACCCCCAAAGGGGAAGGCAACACTGTAGACACAAAGAAAACATCCGTCAGATATACCTTGACCAGAGCCTTAGCCAGCTCCCAACAGCCTCCATACATACTTCTTTCCAGCCCAACAAACACCATACCCCTCTCTAACCCAAGTTCTCAAACACTCTCATTTCACTCACTTCTTTCTCCCCTAATCTGACCAATCTATATGAAGTACTCTCCAACCCAACATTTTGGCTCCCTTGCAACTTACCCTGGGGGAGAGGCCCACTATTTGGCTGCAGTGGGGGCAACAAAACAGGGCCAGGAGGCCGGGATGCTGGAACAAGTGGGGGTCCAGCAGGCGAGGCTGACACCATCAGTGGCGCTGGCAGCACTGGAGGAATTGGGCCAGGGGTAGGCTGAGCTGAGAGCTCAGGGCCTGAGGGGGGTCGGACTGGGACAGGACCCAGGAGGGCCCGTGGGCTGTTCACTACCACCACTGTCCGGCCTTCTTGCTTGGGCACTGGCTGCAGCATCCTATGAGGAAAAGATGAGGGGGTAAATAGGTAAGGACAGAGAATAAGGACTACAAAAAAATGAACAAAGACAAGACCCAAAAGAGAAATGGAAAAAAATCTGAGATAACCAAAAAGCACTACGCAGGGAAAGGGGGGAGAAATCAGTGATAAATGAGAGCTTCTAGTTATTTTCTTCTCTAATCCCAGAACCCTCTTCTAGTTATTTTCTCCCCTAACCCCCCGCCCCCCACCCCCGCCATGGTATTTTGCCATGGTATTTTACCCCAAATAAACATTCTAGCCCTGGTCTCCAACTCTTTCTTTTCCATCCCAATCCCCCAGCCACCTGTAGCCTCTCATTCTAGGCATCCATTCCCTTATTCTTCAGCCTTAGTACCTGTTGACCTTCATCTTGACTGGCTTGGGCCGGGGTGGGGGGTCAGGAGCAGTAGCCACCTCTAGCAGTACCCGACGAGACAGGCGGTGCCGGGGCAGAAATGTGTCAGCCTCATATCTAGAGACTCGACCCTCCAGACCAATAAGATCAAAACGACCCATGTCTATCCGCTGGCACAAGAAGGAACACAAAAGCACGGTGTCAAAGGGACCAATGTGGCAATAATTTCTTGGGTATGACACCAAAAGCACAGATAACCAAAAAATACTGACAAACTGAACTCCATCAAAGGACACTATCAACAGAGTGAAAAGGCAATCCTTAGAATGGGACAAAGATTTGCAAATCATGTATCTCATAAGTGGTTATATCTAGGATATAAAAATTCCTATAACTCATTAACAAAAACACAAACAAACCCAATTTAAAAATCAACAAAAGCCTTTAAGAGATACTCCTCCAAAGAGAATATACAATAAGCACATGAAAAGATGCTCAGCACCATTATAGTTAGGGAAATGAGGATGAAAATCACAAGATACTACCTCATACCTATTTAGATATTACTAAAAAACAAAAACAAAATACATGCACACACACAACAGGGTTGGCAGTTGCTATGGAAAACAGTATGGCAGTTCCTCAAAAAATTAAAAATAGAATTACTACTTACTGTATGATCCAACAATTCCATTTCTGGGTATACAGTCATGCACTACATAATGACATTTCAGTCTATGAAGGGCTGCATATACAATGGTGGTCCTTTAACATTATACTAGGGCTGAAAAATTCCTACTGCCTGGTGACATCTAGCCATCCTAATATTACAATGCAACTCATTACATGTTTGTGGTAATGCGGGTGTAAACAAACCTGGTGTGTTACCAGTCTGTATGTGCTAAAGGTATACAGCACATACAACTACATATAGTATGTATTTCATAATGATAAATAAGTGTATTACAAGTTTATGTATCTACCATATTATATTTTGTTATTTTAGAGTATACTTTTTCTACTTATTAAAAAAGTTTGCTACAAAACAGTATACTGGGTTAGGCCAGCAGCTGCCTCATACATGTCTTGTTGTATCTTGTGCTCCACTTTGTCTTGTGTTCTTTCGTAAATTTAATGTGCACAGTAATGTCCTACACCCTTCACATTCATTCACCACTCACAGCTTCCAGTCCTACAAGTTCCATTCGTGGTAAGTGTCTTATACAGGCGGTACCATTTTTTAATTTTTATACTGTATTTTTACTATATATTTTCTATGTTTAGATAGACAAATACTATTTTGTTACTATTGCCTACAGCATTCAGTCTAGTATGTTCTTTAGGCTTACAACCTGGAAGCAATATGCTACACAATACAGCCCAGCTGTGTAGTAGGTTACACCATTAAAGTCTTTGTTAGTGTACTCTACGATGTTTGCCATAATGACGAAATCACCTAAAGACACATTTTTCTTAACATATCCCCACGATTAAGCAGAGCATGACTGTATATCCAAATGAGAACTGAAAGTCAAGGAACTACTGGGTTGACTAAAAAGTTCATTTTGTCTTTTTCTGTACAATGGCTCTAGTAGTGCTTGTCTTTAACTTAATTCTAAACAATTTTGTTAGATTTATTGTGACCGCTGTCATACTAGGGTGCATTAAAAAATATTTAGCAAAATCGGTGAATTTTTGTGTAGCCATTTTAGTATTGAAAATGGAAGAAAATATGCAACATTTTTAGTGTATCACGCTTTATTATTTCAAGAAAGGTAAGAATGCAATTGAAATGCAACACAAGAGTTGTGCAGTGTGTAGAGAAGGTGCTGTGCCTCATTGAATGTGTCAGAAGTGTTCTGCTAAGTTTCTTGGTACTATTGACATTTTGGCCAAATAATTCTTTGCTGTAGGGCTGTCTTACTCATTTTAAGAGGTTTAGCAGCACTCCTGGCCTCTCTGCAGGCACTAGAAGCCAATAGCAGGAAAGAGCCAACACACTCAAAATATCCAAGTGAATAAAGTTATTGGTGAAAATGAAAAATGTCTTTTATTTTACAGAAAAAAACATATGGACTTTTTGGCCAACCCAATATATTTCATTCACATGTGGAATGTAAAACTGAAATGAGCAAAGAAGACAGACAAAACCTGAGACACAGACAACAGTATGGTAATTAAAGGAAGGAAAGGTGGAGTGCATAGAAAAGGGTAAAAGGCATCAAAAATATGGTGGCAGAACAAGACCTCACTTTGGGTGGAGAACACACAATGCAATATATAGATGATGTATTATAGAATTGTACACTTAAAACCTATAAAATTTTATTAACTAACATCACCCCAATATGTTCATTGTAAGTTTTCTTAAAAGAGAGAACTGAAAGTAGGGACTTTGACAAACACTGTATGATTCCACTTATAGGAAGTACCTAGAGTACTCACAATTTCTTTTAAATATTTTATTTATTTACTTATTTATTTTAATGAGAGGGAAAGGAGAAACTGAGGGAGAGAAAAGTCAATGTGTGAGAGATACACCTATCAGTCGACTCTCACATGCCCCCAACACCCAAACAGGGGACCCAGGCCCATAACCCAGGCAACGTGCCCTGACCGGGAATCGAACTGGTGGCACTCTACCCACTGAGGCACCCCAGCCAGGTCTAGAGAGTATTCAAATTTACAAACAAAAAGTAGAATGGTGGCTGCCAAGAGTGGGGGGATGGAGAGTTAATATTTAATGGGTACAGAGTTTAGTTTGGGTAGATAAGAAAAGTTCTGAAGATGAATGGTGGCGATGGTTGTACAACAATGTGAAAGTATTTAATGCCACTGAATCATGTGCTTGAAAAAGTAAATAGTAAAATTTGTTATGTATTTTACCACAATAAAAACAAAAATGGGAAGGGAGTAGGAAATAGCCCAAAAGAATGAAGGAGTAGAAAAACGAAATAATAGGTAAGTATTATTAACATGCCAGGCTCCTTCAAAAAGATTAACACAATTCTCACAAATTACTGCAGAACAGGCCCTTTAATCCCCCTATGTTGAAGGGCAAGCAAACAGGGTTAGAGGTTAATAATTAGCTTGCCTCAAGTCACATAGCTAAAAAATGAAGAAACTAGGGGAATAATGCTGAGATGACACGAGAAGGAAGAATACAAAAGATCAGACTCTAGTCTAAAGATGTGAAGGTTTGGGGTAGGGCCAATAACCCTGGGAACGAACTACTTACCTGGAGGGGATGAATATCAGTGGCCCTTAGGACCAGAGAGGCAGTACTGAAGCAAATGCCTGGGGTGATAAAGGGGGAAGTCACAGGTCGAGGGTCAAACAGGTTTGGATGGTTGCAGACTTTTCGCAGCTGCATCAAAATGTTGATGACACTCATGAAATGGCCAGTGGCTAGTGTCTCCTTAGTTCTGGGAGAAAAGAAAAATAAAATGGGGTATCCTGACTGGCACCTCTGACCTCTACTTCAATCTAGAGTCTCAGGGCCCACCCTCAATCCTCCCTTACGTGGTCTGTGCCATGAAGTCATCATAGAGGCAGCGCTGGCGCTTGGAGAGCCGGCAGCGGATAACATGCTCATACTTTTTAGGCATCTGCTTCTCAACATCCACCTTAACTCGACGCAGCAAAAAAGGCCGCAAAACCTAAATGTAAATAATCAAGAGGCTGATGAGAACAATGGACAGTGAGCCGTAGTCTAGCTCGTCTAGCTGGATGTTGACTTGATAACCAGCTGGGTGCTGCCTTAGCCTATCAGTAAACACTCATGGAATATGCCAGGAACTGATCACACAAATATGACTCAGATGCAGGCCTTCCCCTCCTCTCAAGGAATTTCCTTTCTGCTAAAGGAGACCCCCCCATAAAATTTATACCACAACCTAAGAAGTGAAAGAGAGCACTGAGAACAAGATGATGAAAGTAAGTCCAGGAGAGAAGATGAGAACAAAAAGTGGTGCAGTGACAGCAGCACAGAAAACAAAAGGCAAATCTGAGATCTCAGGAGGTAAAATATGATAGGACACAGTCATCAAGGTAACATGAAAGAAGTGGAGATATTGTTATATATAACATTGTTACACATATTGTTATATATAACAATTCCTTAACAAAAAGGTATTATTAAGGAACCATCTTCGTTTCTAGTTCGATTTAACAAAATGATGGTGATTTACCAAACAGAATAAAAATAACAGGCTACAAAGCTTGAGATGTTGGGTTAGAATATAGTGAGTTCAAGAACAACTTTAAATATACCAAGTCAAATTTAAATACACGTTACATGGTCTACAGATTCAAGGGAATAAAAACACAAATTAGAGTTTCCAAAGCTTTATGAATGAGTATGCTTGTGAAATACATAAATTGGGAGGCAAAAAAGTAAAGATCAGAATGATGGGGAATATTATTTAAAAGGCAGACAAAGAAAGAGAAGCCAGAAAAGATAAGGGAGGAAAGTGGAGGGGTGAAGGGAGAGAAAAAGAACGGGGGAGGAGAAACACAAAATACAAAGTTGAGGAAATCCAGGAAAAGAGAAATCCAAGCAGGGACTGATGAACAACAGCATTCTACTCAGAGAGTAAAGACAGAAATGTCACCATTAAAGAAAACAAGGAGAACGATGACCAAGACAAGGTCACTCAGTTTGGCAAAGGGTTAGTCCCTGGAACACTGCAGCTTGACATCTGGGTGAATTCAATCTATCTCTGCTTAAATTTCCTTTCCCTAAGGGTTTCTGCCCTTAGACCCTTACCTTTCCCAATACCAGTGACACACTGTTACAGGTCCTACCTTGTGGAGGCGTTTGACTAGACCTTCATTGTACTCTTGGCTGCCCTCAATCATGCCAGTTAGGGGGTTAGAGAACCATTCTTTGAACTCGCGATGAGACTGGAAGACATGGGGCATCAGAAAGTGCATCAAAGACCACAGCTCCATAAGACTGTTCTGCAAGGGAGTTCCCGTCAGGAGTAGGCGTCTCTGGCTGCAAAGAGACAGAGGAAATTAGAGGGAGGATGGTCAGCCAGTTCTCAACCTTCTGAGCATCCCACCCTTCAGACCAAGTCAACCCCTCCATGAATCCCCATCTCCATTTCCACCTGTTGAAGTTGAGCAGTGACTGCCAACGCTGTGACTTGAAGTTCTTGATGTTCTGAGCCTCATCCAGAATGAGATAGCGCCAATTCTTGCGACGAAAGGCCTGGTGGTCCTGCAGCACCAGCTTGTAAGATGTGATACACACATGGAAGGCATTGGGCTTGGTCCAGCCCTGAGGTATCAGAAGAAAGCAGCAAATAGTGGGTTGAAAAAAAAGAGGGGTAAGGTCCTTACGGGACAGAAATCAGGTTAGGAGAAAACAAAGTCCCAGGAGCAGAATGGAGCAACAGAAAGGAGAAACTCATCTGAGGAAAGAGCCTAAAAGAAAATGAGGTGCTGGGCGGGGGAGGGAGGAGGTGTTCACATGGAGCTGCAAACCTGCCGCTTGAGCTTCCTCTCTTTCTGGGCTCCATAGTAAGTGAGGATTTTAAAGCTGGGGCACCAACGCTTCAGCTCCATCTCCCAGTTCAACATCACACTGGTAGGGACAATGATCAAATGGGGACCCCAGTTACCTGTTTAGCAAAAGAATGAGAGATGTGTAACATAGTAACTATAGTCAGTACTATACTGCATATTTGAAAATTGCTTAAATCTTAAAAGTTCTCATTGTAAAAAAAATTTTTTTTTTGTAATGAGTATGGTAACAGATGTCAACCAGACTTATTGTGGAAATCATTTCTCAGTGAATACAAATATCAAATCATCATGTTGTACACCTGAAACTAACATAATGTGTCCCAATACACCTGAATCAAAATAAGATACAGAAATATTTTAAACAGGGTGGGAAGAAAAGAATGAGAAATGAGCCCTGACTGGTGTGGTTCAGTGGGTTGGATGTGGTCCCACAAACCAAAAGGTCATCGGTTCAATTCCCTGTCACAGCACATGCCTGTGTTGTGGACCAGGTCTCAGTTGAGGATGTGAGAGAGGTAACCAATTGATATTTCTATTGTATATTGATGTCTCTCTTCCCCTCTCCCCCCAAATAAATAAAATCTTTCAAAAAAGATAAATAAAAATAAAACCTTGCCCTCATTGGTGTAGCTCGGTGGATTGAGCACAAGCTGCAAATCAAAGGGTTAGGGTTCAATTCACAGTCAGGGCACATGCCTGGGTTGCAGGCCAAGTCCCCAGTGGGGGCCACGTGAGAGGCAACCACACACTGATGTTTCTCTCCCTCTCTAAAAATAAATAAAACTTTTAAAAACAAATAAAAATAAAATCTTTAAGAAAAAAATTCTTTTTAAATGAGAAATGGTAGAGATATACAAGAGAACTTTAGGGTTCTTCATCCTTATGCCTCTCACCAGTCTGTCCTAATGGCCCTTCCTAAGAATCGTAGCACTTCTGTTGGCCTCTCTATATGGGGGGGGGGGGGGACAACCCCAAAAAACCTGGAATTATCTTCTAGAGGATGGGCCCCTTGTAGTCCAGGCCCCCCCACCCCCCACTAGGTGAGTATTCTAGGAACCCATCTGTATCACTGTACCAGCTGGCATTGTTGTGAGAGGCTGTGTTTGGCTTCAGTGACTTTTTCTTGAAGACTTTCAACACGTTTGCCCATTTCATGATGGGTGACTTACAAGTGCACCTGCCTACACCGTGCCGAGTGTTCAGCAGTTTTGGCATGACTCCCATGTCCCACCCTCTCTATTTACCCAGTCTTGCTCTAAGTGGATTTCTTTTTTGTTTCCCTGGGTGAAAAAGGCTTCAAAGGGAAATGTTTTGCCAACGTGAAAGAAGTGAAACAAAAAAAATGCAGAAGCACTAAAAGGTATAAAAAAATCAACAGGTTCCACAACTCAAAAACTGTTTTGAGTTGAGGAAAAAAATGTCTCCATAGGTGCACTGCATCAAAGAGCACTTTGAAAGTGAATGCAATTTAAACACATAGAAATACAATTTTTTATAAATAAATTCTGGGTTTGGGGTGGATGAATCCCCCCTTGTACAGTTTACTGACCAAAGTCAATGCAGCTACTAATACCATCCTACAGCTGGAGTCACCATTAAACAAGCTCCCCAAGGAGGTGGCCAAGGAGACCAAGTGGAAAGGCCCTGCCTAGTTACCTTTCTCACAGGCCAAGTGCGCGAGCAGGGAGATGGTCTGAATTGTCTTGCCTAGCCCCATCTCATCAGCAAGAATGCCATTAAGCTTCTTCTCATACATAGTAACCAGCCAGTCCAACCCAATGTGTTGGTACTCCCGGAGTTGGCCCCGCAGAAGCAAGGGGATAGGGGTCTTCACCTGGTAGGAAGAGAGATGTTAGGGTGAAACCAAGGCATTTATCACCCAGCAACAGGAAAGTCAGTATGAGGAAGTAGAAGCTGAGGTCTAGGAATACCTGGGTAGTGGCCAAGGTGTAACCCTTGGGCTGGAGACTTTCAGCTGCTGCAGCAATGTCAGTAATTTCTTTCTTAGGGCCGAGAGTGGTGGCAGGCCCTGGGGTGGGAGGTCCACTGCCCCCATCTGCCTCACTCTGCTCTTCATCCCGGGCAAGCAAGTACTCTACCCCAAAGTCATCCTCCTCCTCCTCCTCCTCTTCCTCATCTGCTTGGCTCTGTGATTGGGACTCCTCAGATGATTCACACTCAGATTCCTCTGATTCTGAACTACCACTTGTTTCTTCCTCCTCTGAATGCACATCTTCCTCGTCCTCGCTCTGCTCCTCGGCAGAGTCTAAAACACAAGACCAAGGCTTAGCACTCACCATTTAAAAACACACTGAAAAGCACTACTTTTCAGAGCCGGCCCTCCCCAGCTCCTGCCTTATGACCACACATTTACCTGACTGACTGCTACTATTCTCTTGAGGAGCCTCTTCAGCTTCCGTGACCCCCTCTGGTTCACAATCAGAACTGTTAGTGTCTACCTCATCTTCATCTTCCTGTTCACTACTCCCAGAACCTGGGACAGAGGCATCAGAGGCATAGGCCCCTGCATACTGCTGTAGTAGCTCCTCCATAGACAGCTCACCTGGAAAAGAAATAAAGGGTATGTTTTGGGTGCTTCAGGGAAAATAAGGAGGAGATATCTGAGAGGTGCCAGTTCATTTTACTTAGGTCTCTGTAGGCAACACTAGGCTCAGCTCCAGGGGAAGACTAAAAAAAGTTTACTTTCATTACCAGCTACCAAAGCCAAGCCTTACAACATGGGCTAGAACCATGGATGGTGTTGCCCTTTAGTAAAAAGGACAGTATCAATCTGATGAACCTCCCTTTAAGGTACAGATAAAACATAACCAATATCCTCTTACAATGGCTCTTCCCTCCATGAGCTCTCACGTCACTTTGTTCAAAATTCCATCATATTCTATTTATAATTATTCATTTATAAATCTGTCTTTGACATTAGAACTGGAGTTCTTCCAGAGAGGGTAAATGTGTCGTATTCATTTCTTTATTCCTGCCACTCTGCAAAGGAGACACCAAAGAGTATATGCATTACAATGTCTAGTGAATGTCACCTTCTCGAGCCAACTCGCTCAGCTCCATGGCATGATCCACCTCCCCTTCCAACTGCTCCTCAGCTGCTATGGTATCCTCTTCATCCTCCGCTAGGAAAGAGAATAAGGCAAGATCAACGGGGACAGAGGCACAAGTGGAAGAGGTAAGAAAGCCTGAAACATTAGATCCAAACTATTCAAGGGTTATGGGGCAACAGGATAAAGAAAACAGGCCTGACCTTCATCCTCGTTGGCAGTAAACTCTTCGTCATCCTCATCTGGATGCCAAGGCTGTTTGTTTCGCTGTGTAACAGAGGAAGGTGGGGGTTTTACCTGTATGTCAAAGAATAAAAAGGTAGAGAACCTAAGGTTAGAGCAACAGGAGAAAGGCACACTGTTGAATACGATGCCACAAAATAAGTCTCTCTGTACCACTGGCAGAGTCCCAGTGCAAGGATGCAATCAAGGGTTTTCTTACAGCACAAGCTACCAAATCTTGGCCCAACTGCCTGGAGGAGGACCTGTGAAAGTGCTAGATAAGAAATACAGGCCCCCAACCCCATCCCCATGCACTCAGACATATGGAGTCACAAAGACCTTGGTCTAAAAGAGACTTCAAGTTTACCATCTCAGCTTCAAATCTACAAACCAATAAGGGAGTAATAGGGCCATTTCATAGCAGTAGCAAAGGCCAGAATACGTGTTTTTCAAACTCGCACAACAATTTAAAAAGTAGAGTATAGCCCTGACCGGTATGGCTCAGTAAGTTAGGTGTCATCCTGCAAAATGAAAGGTCACCAGTTCAACTTCTGATCAGGACACACACCTAGGTTGCGGGCCAGCTCCCCAGTTGGGGCTGCAGGAGAAGCAACTGATCGATGTTTCCCTCCCATATCAATGTTGTTTTGTGTTTTTTTTTTTTTAATTTCATTTATTTATTTATTTTTAGAGGGGAGGGAAGGAGAGGAGAGAAATATCAATGTATGGTTGCCTCTCATGAGTCCCTTGCTGGAAACTGGCCTGCAACCCAGACATGTGCCCTGACTGGGAATCGAACTGCGACCGTGTGATTCACAGGCCCGCACTCAATACACTGAGCTACCCCAGCCAGGGCCCACATCAATGTTTTTATCTCCCTCTCTTTCTCTGTCCCTTCTCCTCTGGCCAAAATTAAACAAAATAAATGAAATCTTTTTAAAAAAGCAGAGTACAGTACAATTTTCCACTACAGCATTAAAAACTGCCCAGACTGCAACTTGCCCCAAATGCAGATTCTTCCCTATCCATCCCCAAATGAGAACCCCCAAATTACCTTTAACCAGGGAGAACTCCTGAAAACAACAACCTTATAGACCAGAATTCCATCCAAGAACCTCTCCCCCTGTCCCCCTCAGCCCTCCCTCCACCCCTTCTTCCCATACCTTCAGTGCTTGAGAGGGCTCTTCCTCACCACCATCTTCAGGCCCATCTTGGGTGTCACTATCATGAGATGATGGGGTTCCTGAAGGGCTGGAAGGCCCTCCTAGCAGCTGAGGAGGAAGGGAACGGAGCAGCTCTTCCAGTGGCAGTTCTCCCTCGCGTCTAAGCAGCTCAATCTCACGCCTCTGGGTCTCTGCATCATTGCCTTCCTGTTGTTCTTCAACCTCAATCGTCTCCTCATCATCTTCCTCCTCCTCCTCTTGGGGCTGGAAGTCCCCATCTATAGCAGGAGAACAAGGTCACAAAGTCCACGGTCCCCTGCAAGCCACAGGGTGGGTTTTCAGCTCTTGAAAGGGTACATGAGGAAGAGTAGCAGAGCCAAAGAGGAAACACACCTTCATCATCCAGCTGGGAAACTGGGGGTGGAGGACTAGAGGCAGCTGAGGAAGAGCCAAGGCAAGGGGAGGAGCCAGCTTTGCTGGAGGCTAGAGGCTGGTTGAGGCTCTGAGACAGAAGGTCTGAGTACTTTTCAGTTTGCCCCACAATGAAGTCCAGGTGCAGGTCCAGAGCTTTTTTGCGCTTTTCCTCCAGCCGGGACTGTTGCTTGAATTGCACCACCTGCCACAAGCATGATATGGATGGTTTACCAAGATAATCTTTTATTCACTCTTTTACTCAACGTTTAGGGAAGCCTTCTCTATTCTCAGCCCTGGACTAGCTTTTTAGAAGGAAGAACTAAGTAACCTTGAGAGTGCTTCTGAGGAAAACACAAAAGGGAGTAAAGGGAGAGAGGAGTCACCTTAGCTTCAGGCAACAGAGAAACATTTGCAAATGTATCTGGAACTGATCTTAAAGCCTAAATTGCTCTTCCCTAAGTGGAAATGAGGAGAAAGCCATTCCCAGCATTAGAAAGCCAGGTATTAAAGAACAGAGAAGTGCAAAAGGAGAAACAGTTTGAAGTGGAAAGGAGAAGAAAAGGAATAACAGGGCACAAAAGACTGAAAATATAGAAAGAAGCCAGGTAATTCTTGAGAAACAACAGCAAGTTAGCATACGTGAACAACTTAATGAGAACTTTGATGGTACAAATAGGTATTAGAAAAAGCATGCTGAATGCCCTATAAAGGACAGATGGCCTAGAAGAGCCAATTAGTCCTACTAACAATCCCTTCCAAAAATGGTCAGGGAACCTGATAGACATTTCTTCAAAGAGGAAACACAGAGGGCCACTAATCATCAGAGCAGTGTAAATTAAAACCACAATGAGATATCACCTCACACCTGTCAAGAATGGCCATGATCAACAAATCAACAGAAAGTGTTAGTGAGGAAGTGGAGAAAAGGGAACACTTGTGCACTATTGGGATTGCAGACTAGTGCAGCCACTATGAAAAACAGTACGGCGGTTCCTTAAAAAATTAAAAATAAAACTACCAAGTGGGACCCAGTAATCCCATTTCTGGGAATTTATCCAAAGAAACCTGGAACATCAATTCAAAAGAATATTAGCACCCCTATGTTCACTGCAGCGTTATTTACAATACCCAAGATACAAAGCAACCCAAGTGTCCTTTGATAGACAAAGGGATAACAAAGATGTGGTATGTACACACAATGAAATACTACTGAGACATAAAAAAGGATAAAATCTTGCCATTTGTGACAACACAGATAGACACAGAGTATTATGCTAAGTGTGATAGATAGAGAAGGACAAATAGCACATGATCTAACTTATATGTGGAATATAAAAAAATAAAATAAGCAGACAAACAAAACAGAAGCAGCCCTGGCTGGTGTGACTCAGTGGTTGACTGTCAGCCTGTGAACCAAAGGGTCTCTGATTCAATTCCCAGTCAGGGCACATGCCTGGGTTGTAGGCCAAGGCCCCAGTTGAAACATGAGAAACAACCACACATTGATGTTTTTCTCCCTCCCTTCCCCTATCTCTAAAAATAAATAAATAAAATCTTAAAAGGAGGGGGAAAAAACCAGAAGCAGACTTATAGATACAGAGAACTGATACATGACAGAAAGAAGAGCTTGGGGGGCTGGGTGATAAAGATGAAAGGATTAAGAAGCACAAATTGCAATTACAAAATAGTCGTGGGTATGTAAAGTACAGCATGGAGAATATGGTTGATAGCATTTTAATAACTATGTATGATGTCAAGGGGGTGCTGAACTTATATAGAGATCACTTTATAAGTTATATGGATGCCTGACCACTATGTTGTACACTTGAAACCAATATAATATTGAATGCCAACTATAATTAAAAAATGAAAATGTAAAACTATCCCCAAAGACAGGGCCCATTTCCACTGTACTTCTTTTTTCTTCATAGCACTTAATGAAAGAAAAGTCCAAAGCACAACAGAAATGTCATTAGAAGAGGGGAGCGAATCATAGGGGAAAAGGGGATGGACTCACATGAACAAGTATAAAGGACACATGGACAATAACTAAGGGTGGGGGGCGGAAATGGGAGGGAGGCGGAAATGGGAGGGAGGCGGGGAGCATGGGGCGGGGGGACGGGCAGGGTTGGGAATATAAGACAGAAAGCTGTACTTGAACAAGAATTAAATTAAAAAATTATTTAAAAAAAAAGAAATATCATTAAAGTTGCATAAAATTATAATATTCATTTACTGACAAACTTTGATCATTCCTGCTTCCATGCTTCCCACCAACCAAACCCAAGGCATCTACCTTCCCAATCCCTGCTCCCTACCTTCTCCACATTGCTCCAGAACTGCCTGACATCCTTGGCCATGGTGGAGGCAATTCGGCGCAGCTTGGCCTGCTCCTCCCTCCGGGCCCGTTCCTCTTTCTGCCGCTGCTCCTCGTGGTGCCGAATCACCATTCGCACAACCTATGGAAATTAGAAACTGGTATAAAAGCACTCCAAGGCCAAATCCCAAGTCAAAAGCAAAGAAAATAATTAAAGCCAGGAAACCAGGGAAGCCAGCTTGCCTCTTGAGGGTACGAGCATTAATAAGCATCCTACACTGTTCTGTCTGGTTTGCTTCCAATCAACCCACCTAAGAAAAAAAAAGCAAACCTGGAAAAGTAACGACAAGTAGGCCCCATTGAAGACATACCTTACGGGCCACACCCCTTTTCCAGCGGCGCTCCTGAGCGAAGTCCGCAGAGAGCCACTGCATCTCCTCACATAAATAGTCCCAGTGGCCTTTGGGGCGGGGAGGTTCGGGAACTTTAGGCAGCCTCTTCAGTGACCAGAAACCCTCCTTCCGCAGCTCAGCAATCCGAGTCTCAATCTCAGCCTCCTATTGAGGGAGAACTAGGTCAGTCAAGGAATATACTGGACATATATTCCACCTCATGACCATGGCTGAATTACTGAACACTGACTATATATAAGAACTGGCTCAACTGAGTGTTTTATACTTAAGTCCACATACCAATTCTACAAGTTGGTATTATACTCTTTTTCAAATGAGTGAAAAAAAGATCAAGGAGATTACGTGATTTACTTGAGATCACATAGCCAGGAAGTATTAATAAGCTGAGAATTAAAAGTATGGCTTTCTCCACGAATATAGGTAAGACTTGGGCAAACATATCCCAAGGGAACTTCTCAGAGAAGCAAGGAGCACAAGTTTCTTTACTGCCTCTAGATGCAAGGATTCTTATCACTGTAGAATTCTACTTACATAGGAATGTGCTCATGTTTAGAAGTATGCTATAAAGCCCAACCTGCACAATCTCGTTTGCCTTCAAAAAGTTCTAATTTTAGAAAAATGTATTTTGGTGAAAATACTAAAAAGTTATACACCAAAACATTTACAGTGATTACTGTAACCAAAAATTAACATTGTTTCTACATTGATTATACAGGGTGGAGCAAAAGCAGGTTCACAGTTATTAAGTATATGAAACAATTTATTATTGTATTATTTTCTCTGTGAACTGTAAGCCCACTACTTACTTTTGCCCCACTCTGTATTTTGTAAGGGGGAAAAAAAGCATTTAAAAATTTTTTCATTTAATAGAGGTGATTTTAAAAAAACAAAACAACAGCCCTCATTATTCTTGTGTCCCTACAACAACTAATCGAGAAAAAATAACAGCCAGAGGTTAGTCAGGGAACTGAATGGCCTGATGGTGAACAAAATATCTAAAAAATGGGCATTTAGACCAATGGTTCTCAAATGTGAGCATTCATCAGAATCATCTGAGGTGCTTTTTAAGACAGATTGCTAGGCCCTACCCTTTAGTTTTAAATGGGTAGGTGGAAGAGAGGCATTAAGAATTTGCATTTCTTAAAAAAAAAAATTTGCATTTCTACCAAGTTTCTAGGTGATGCTAATGCTGCAGACCCATGGACCACACCACTGGACAAATAACAGAAACCAGTTAATCTTTTTTCCCTCTTTTCAAAAATTTGTTTTCTTAGAAAGAAGAGTGAAAAAAGGAGGAAGAGAAACATCAATCAGCTGCCTCTTGCACATGCTCCAACTGGGGACTAAACCCGTAACCCAGGCATGTGTCTTGACCAGAAACTGAACCCTCAACATTTTGGTTTGCAGGATGATGTCCAAGTAGGACTTTTTCCTTATTGCTTGTGCAGGACCTTATAAAATAATAGGTGGGTGTTTGAGCACAGCAAAATACCAGCCAGGGCAACCAGTAAATCTTAAGAGTCTCCCAGCTCACAAAGCACTTTTATGTCTTTGATTTAAACAGCCTATAGACAATTATATCATCCCTATCTTATGAAAAGAAAATGAAGCTCAGAGTTTAAACGACTTACTCAAGATCATATACATTAAGGCAGAACCCATACATGATGAGAAAAGAAATGTAAAATATCCATGGAATACAGGAGTTCAGGGAAGAAGACTCTTAAGAATCCTCACAAACCTTTTCTATACTTACATGCTTGGCTTGCTCTGCAATCTCAGCATGGCTCTTTTCCCACTTTGGGCCCTTGTTAGCTAGGTCAGCAACCTGGAGTAAGCTGAGCCCCTCCAGAGATACTGAGGCACCATCTGGGGGTCCTGGAGGTCCATCCAGAGAGGAATCTTGAGCTATATGCTGGGGGGAGATGCCACCTGCCCCACTAGAGGCTGGGGAACTGGATGAGGCAGGGGAAACAGGATTGCTGCCTGTCATGCCGTCCGACACCATCTAGAAAAGGGGAAAAAGAAAGATAAAATGAATGCTTAGCATTGTACCAGAAGTTTAAAGTACGTTATTTCACAAGAAAAAAACTCTGAAGGTATTAACCTCATTTTGTAAACACAAACCTTTGAGGTAAGGTTTTAGTAAGGTGTTAGTAAAGTGTTTTGAGAGGGCAGAACCAAACTTATTACAGAAACTTGGCATGCAAGAGTAGTTATAGTATAATAGTATTAAAGAATACTACAATACAGTATTCTTTAACAGTGAGCATTCAACAATACTATTGCCTATGACTTCAAATTTTAATGAGCCTTTCAGAACCTCAATGATTTCACTTACGTAAATAAATCCCTATTTTTCCCTCCTTTTCATGGCAGAGTCACCCATGTAAATAAATTTGAGCTACCACCAAATTCAAAAGGTCTGAAAAATAAAAAAAACCACCTAACCCTTTTTATATTTATTACCAGTCTCTGTAGTTTCCTTTACTGGGGAGGTGTGAGGGGAAGCAGGGAGTGGAGGGGTGCTGTGCTCAAACACCCACCTATTATTTTACAAGGTCCTGCACAAGCAATAAGGGAAAAGTCCTACTTAAATATGGATAGTGAGGGAACTCATGAAATTCACTCCAGCACACAAGCTTCTATGTACCACTCAAGTTCCTACTCAGCTAAATGACAAAAGACTGTATGTCTCAAAACTTCCCAGTTGCTCAAGCTAATTATAAGTATCAAATCGGTAACCATCAAAAGCCTACTGTATACAAACATAGATCTGTCTGGTGTAAAAAGCCACAGTTTCCCTCCCTACTCCCTTAACCTTCTTGGTATTAAAAAAGAATGAACACTACACACATAGACAAACCACCCAAAGAAACTGAGCTATTCTCAAATCACAATCTTAGAAGTTGTCCCAACCCGCCTTTCCAACCTGGCCCTTTTTCAGGTAATAAGTTCACCCTTACTTATTAATAATTCACCCTTTTTCAGGTAATAAGTTCCCATACTCTCAAAGAACAATGTTACACTAATTCCAAGTACAATATGAGTATCCAACAGGCTTAACAATTCGTATGAGTCTCTAAACTCAGTACCCAGGTTGCTAGGATCATAAAAACATGGCTAAGACCTGTCATACTTCTTTTTTTAAAGATTTTACTTGTTTTTAGAGAGAGGAAAAGGGTAGGAGAAAAAGAGGGAAAGAAACATTAATGTGCAGTTGCCTCTTGTGTACCCCACACTGGAAACCTGGCCCAAAACCCAGGCCTGTGCCCTGACTGGGAATCGAACCAGGGACCTTTGGTTTGTAGGAGAGCACTCAATCCACTGAGCCACACCAGCCAGGGCAGACCTGTCGTATTTCTTCTGCCTCAGACCAGCAGGGCATAAAGCAGAAGCAGAGAAGGAACTCTCCCCACTTTCAAACCTGTGTCTGCAGAATTGGGAGCTGGGGATGAGGAGGGGAGGGGCTGCTCTGCATGGTCCCACTCCCAGGCTCCTCTTTGGATGCCTGAAGAATGACTGGGTCGTTGTCACCACTGCTGCTGGCCGAGGGGTTTGCGTCCGGCTGCAGGGCATGCTGGGAGCTGGCCTCATTCTGGGCCACAGGCCACCGGGACCCGCCTTCCAGGGCCCGGGGCCCACTAGGGCGTCCCAGCCTCCGCTCAGGTCCACTGGCCTCTGGAGCACCTAAAGAAGGGTAAAAAGAGTAGAAATGGGATTTAAATATATTAAAGACTCTTTTAAATTGCCAGAGATAACACTTGAAAAAGATAAATGAACTGTCTCTATAGTGTGCATTTCTTGAGCAGCTACTATGGGTCAGATACTTTTCTTAGTACTTATCTGATATATTCTATACCCTCACATCTACCTTATGAACGAGGTACTTTTTATGGCGTAATAAATGTTTACTTAGTTCCTTCTATATACTGAGGAGCCATGCAGAAACGATTCCTGACCTAAAGGGAGATTATATTCTAATACTTTCTGTATTTTACAAGTTAGGAAGAAATCAGGAAAAAAAGAGACCAAATGATTTGCAAAAGTTCACAGTAAGGAGTGGTAGGAGGAAGACAAATCTAATGCCAAAACCATGGAGGACAAGCTACTCCTTGGTAGAGCCAGTATGATAAAATCTTTCTCTATCCACAGTCCCAGTTCTATCATTACAATGCTATCATCCATCCAGAAGTACTATCAAAGCAAATCAAAGTGTATTAACCTACACTTTCTCTCATTGTATCTCAAACACTTCTTCCATTAGTATCAGTCACATAATGATATCTGAACCCTCACCTGTGTGAGCTGAGACCACACCCCCTGTGAAAGTCTGTACTTCCACGGTGCCGCCGTACTGAGGGGAATCACAACTGAAACAAACAGGAGAAAAAAACAGCAGTGAGGACTCAATCCTCAAAGCTGATGCATATATCAGCATCCATCAAAGCCTTCTTTACACCAACTTTTGAGGCTTTTAAACATACCCAACCCAGTTCAAAGACTGAAAAAAATCACAGCATTAGGAAAAGTTCTCATTTCAGAAAAACAAAAGCAAATCAAGATTCCGGCTGGTGGTAAGAGCAGGGAAGCAAAAAAAAAAAAAAAGTGTAAAAAGGCTAAACGTAAAAAGGTTCCAACTACTGAATGGAGAACAAATAACAAAGAAAGAAGAAAGTCACATCTAGAACCTCAAAAAGGTGCTGGCTGCTGGCAGCCTTCTCTCCTGCCAGTGAGGACAGAACACAGGCGAATCCACCCTTCCCCAGGGAAGGGCCCCCTGACTCTCATACCTGCACCACTAGCCACTTCCCCAAATACAAGAATTACAGCAGGAAACATGAGGGGAACAATCAAATGTGAGGAAGATCGCATAGCGATGAACCATGGCCCGGAAACAGGCAAGGTTATCCCTCACAAGGCCCGGAAGTGTTTCCCCAGAGTTTAAGGAAATTCTTTAACCTCGGTGCTGCCTTTGATTCACTCCCTCCTCAAGATTCACAAAACACAAGCTAAGTGGAATCCAAAAAGCTTGTTTGAACTCTTAATCCTAGGCTTCATTACCGTCTCTCACCACTCCCAACCGCCTGACCCAGCATGACCCCTGACCTCTGCCCCAAGTTGCCACAAACCCTAAGATAGCCCCGCCTCCGCCTGGACTCCCACCCCACAGAACGTGCGCGACCGAGTGGGGGGAGGGGCCGGCGCGCGCGCGGCTGGAGGCGGGCTCAGCCGGCTGCGCGCATCGCCCAGGGGCTCCCGCTAGAACCCAAACCCACGCACACAAGGGTCACAGGGCTGGGGAGCCTGTTACCCCTGCCCGTCAGGGAGCAACCCCCACTACCAAACCGCGAAAGGCTGAGCTAAGGAAGGGTTCGAGCCGCCAGTTCCTGGTATCTGACTAGATACGTTGGGCACACGCCCCGACTACTCATCCCACGCCCCCCTTCCTCTTCCGCGCGCCCCTGAGCGGGTATGGGGTCGGTGGGCGGGCAGCAGCACACCTGTGTCCGTCCTCTCAGGGGTCGCTCGCTCGCTCAGGCACGCGTGCGCAGACGGGCGGGAAGGGAGAAGAGACGCGCCCAGGCCTAGCACCGGCCCGCCTGGCTCCCCTTAGCCTGTCTCTATGGGCGCGCGCCGACAGCCTCGCGTACCGGCCCCGGGGCCCTGGCCGAAGGTGCGCGCGCAGCACCCCGGGAAGGAGGGAGGGAAGGCGGTGGCGGAATGATGCGCGCGCAGTCACCCGTCAAGGGAGGGGGAACTGTGGAGCGTCGGCCATCTTGTCTCCCTCTCCTTACCTGCGTCCACGGGGGCGTACGCACCACCCCCTTCCAGCGGAAGAGGGGGGGGCAAGGCCCCCTCTTAACAGCCACTTTACGGCCTTTAAATTCCCCTGGGGCCCGCAGCCACTGCCACCGCCTTGCTTCCACTACCTCCTCTCACGCCACAGAGGTGCTGGCGGTGAATGGGAAAAATGAGACAGCAGCCCCAGCGAGCCGCCGCCGCCGCTGCTTCCGAGGCCTCACCAAAATGGCCGCCGCCGTCTCGGCCGCCACCAGCACCACCACCACCACCACCACCAGAGCTATCGCTACCGCCGGCGCGGCCCGTCCTCTCGCGATAGACGGTAACTGGAGGTTGGGAAAGTGGAGAGGCTCGCGTGTTAGCGTAGAGCGCTATCCGAAGCGCAAGGAAAGCTGGGAGGTGTAGTCCACCTGGAGTCTTCCCGCTTGCCCCCTACCACAGAAGCTACCGTGGGGGCTGCATTGCGGCTGGCAAGTCGGATCAGTTCCCCCATGTTTAACACATTACCTAGAAAACTGAAACGATTTGTCAGGCATTTTCAGGAAGTTAGCAGTGAAGCCTAGGCTTTAACAGAGAGCCCTGGGCTTCGATTTATACATGATACTCCCAATAGCTCCCAAGCACCTGTGCCGTGTGTTCGCCAACTTTGAGGTTAAGAACCCCTTTGAGAATCCATACCCTAACCCCAGAATAGAATAATAATAAGTTACGTTCTCCTGAGGTCACTTTGTGTACTGATTATCTCCTTTAATCTCACCAATATTCCATTTTATAAATGAACTGAGGCTCATAGATTAACCAGTGACAGAGCCCAAAGCCAAGATTCATGCCAAACAAAGTCATGAGAGTGCTCATACGCTCACAAAAGCCCACCTTAGGAAGCCCTGAAAAAGCTCTCATCTCCTCTTCATCCACTCAGGTTAACTATGACATCATCTGCCCTGGCTGTTGTAGCTCAGTGGATTGACCAAAGGGTCATCAGTTTGATTCCTGGTCAGGGCACATGCCTGGGTTGCAGGCCAGGTTCCCAGTAGGGTGTGTGTGAGAGGCAACCACACACTGATATTTCTCTCCCTCTCTCCATCCCTCTCTAAAAATAAATAAATTATATATATAAATATAAGTTACATATATATTTATACATACACACATACATGCCTCTTACCTATTCTACTCAAAATGTTGATCATTTTCTCTTTATGTCATTGACTTGAAGTCCTATTTTTCCTACAACAAAAAGCAGTGGTTGAAAACTCAAAAACCTAAAAGGACCAGGAAGAATTGTAAATAAAGCGAAGGGAAGCAAGTAAGGAATTTGAAAAACAGGAGACCATATGCTCTGTCCTGAAGGAACAGCCACTATGCAAACCACTATTCCAGTCACCCTATAGAAATGTGGACCAAAATACATGTAAGGGTCACTGGCAGCCCAAAAGCTGCCAGTTTGCTTCCTGTGACCTCTCATGGAGCCTCAAGGCACATAGAAGCACCCAGGAGTGGTTTTCTTGATTGAATAAGTGGATGAATGCCCATCCATTTAGGCGCAGTTCAAAGTTTTTGGGGTTTTTTTTTTTAGCCCAGGTTTATATATTTGAGATTCCATAATAGAACCTTCCCAAGCTTCCGAGAGATCTCACATCTCTTGGTCTTCCCATACATCTTTTCGTCTTTTTTTCAACTATTCTTTAAAATTTAGCTCAAGGGCCACAATCCCCAAGTAATCTCTATTGAGCAACTGCAGGCTGGTGTAATACCCCTTCTGGCTCCCACAGCTTCCTAGGCTTCTTAAAGTACTGATTGAATTGTGTCTGGATTCATGGTCTGTCCACACTACCCCAAAAAGGAGTATTACTCCCTTGAGTGTAGGGACATAGTTTATACATGAAAATTCACTATGCCAGTCTCAGAAAGATTATCAAGGAAATTATTAGTGTGAGCTACTTACCTTATAATACTTTTAAAAATAACTGGTATTAGATATATAATCTCAAACTCAAATCCAAATCTTTCTTCTATTTCCATGACTATCACCCTGGTCCACTCACCATCACCTCTTGATAGGGCTTCCCACTTCCACTCCTGTTTCCCTTTACTCCATTATTCATACAGCAACCAGTGTCCTTTTCATGTAAGTTAGATCAGGTTTCTTTCAAACTTAAAACCTCCAAATGGCATCTTAGTCCACTTAAATCATCACAGGACAGACATGATAAGCTAAGGAAGCTAAACATAAGAGCATATGCATATTATATCCAGGATATAATAGTTGTGCACTTAAAATATATACCTTTTCACCCTGGCTGATGTGGCTTAGTGGATTGAATGCTGGACTGCAAACCAAAGGATTGCCAGTTCAACTCCCAGTCAGAGCACAGGCCTGGGTTGCAGGCTAGGTCCCCAGTAGGGGGTGTGCAAGAGGTAGTTGCACATTGATGTTTCTCTTCCTCTTTCTCCCTCCCCTTCTCTCTAAAAATAAATAAATAAATATTTTTTAAAAAATCTTATACACTTTACATACCTTGCAGCATATATTTTATACTTAAATTTTCAAAATAAAATAACTCACCCTGTCTGGTGTAGCTCAGTGGATTGAGTGTGACCTTTGAACCAAAGGGTTGCTGGTTCGATTCCCAGTCAGGGCACATGCCTGGGTTGCAGGCCAGCAGCCCAGTGGAGGGTACATGACAGGCAACCACACAGTGATGTTTTTCTGCCTCTCTTTCTCCTTCCCTTCCCATCTGTCTAAAAATAAGTAAAAAATACAATCTTTTTTAATAAGTAAAATAACTCTATAGGCTATAACCCCTGTCTACTTCATTTCCTCTTGCTCACTATACTATAGCCACCATGCCCTTCTACAAACCTTTCATCGAGTTAATTGCTGCTGCTTCCAGAGCTCTCATCTTTTTTGTCTGAATTTTTTTTCATGGCTAGCTCTCCCTTTTCATGAAAGTCATAATTCAAACATTGCCTCCTTGGAAAGGTTTCCTGATATTTAGTAGCCTTTTCCCTGCCAGTCAGTCTATCACATGCTTTCTTCACTTACCTGAAATTATTAACTTCTCTGTATGCTTGTTTATTGTCCATCCCCTTCTCCCCCCCAAAAAGATAACCTCCTTGAGAACAGGAACATTATCACAGAGTTCTCAGTGCTTTCTAAATAATTACTGAATTAATGAAGAACTTTTGAAACAACCTTGTAAGGAGGAGATTGTTGGTTCAATTTTACAAATAAAATTTTGGTTGACCTGGCTGGTGTAGCTCAGTGGATTGAGCGCGGGCCTGAGAACCAAACAACCACGGTTCGATTCCCAGTCAGGGCACATGCCTGGGTTGCAGGCCAATTCCCAGCAGGGGATGCATGAGAAGTTTCTCTTCCTCTCTCTTCCTCTCTCCTTCCCTTCCCCTTTAAAGATAAATAAATAAAATATTTTAAAAATTTTTTGGTTGAATGAGAAATGATGGAGACAAGGTCATCAAGATGTCAGTTCTTTCCTACTTCATCTATAGATTTAATGCAATCACAATAAAAATCTCAGCAAGTTGTTCTGTGGATATCAATGAACTGATTCTAAAGTTGATACACAGAAGCAAAAGACCCAGAATAGCCAACACATTATTGAAGGAGAACAAAATTGAAACACTGACACAATCTGACATCAAAATGTACTATAACATTCCTAGGCAGCTGCCAAGGAGGATGGTGGAGGGGCAGGTCCTGATGCTTGGCAGCTAAGGCCCTCTCCTGAGCTGCCTAGCAGCCACTGTGGCCTAGCAGTACTGCTGGAGCTGGAAGGTAGTGGTTATGCTCTTTGAGGGCATCATCATTTCCAGCAATTTCCACAAAGACAGGTTGAACTACCTGGCCTCCATGAACAGATGAACACCAACCCATCCCACGGCCTTTTTCACCTCCAAACTCCCAGCTTCATCTTTTGGTGGACACTGCAAGGAGGCATGCTGCTCAACAAGCCCAGCTGAGGCCAGGCCACCTCCAACCGCCTCAAGGTGTTTGATGGGATACCGCCACCCTATGTCAAGAAAAAGCAAATGGTGAAGTTTGCCTCCCTAGGGCACCTGGCCCATGTGGAAGTACCAGGCAGTCATAGCCACTCTGGAGGAGAAGAGGAAGGAGAAGGCCAAGATCCATTACCAGAAGAAAAAGTAGCTCATGAGGCTACAGAACAGGCTGAAAAGAACATGGAGAACATAAACAAAGGTCATTGAGACTCGTGGACTCTTGGTCTGAACCGAATAAAATTGATTGTTAATTCCTCCTGCTTGTCCTGGCATCCCCTTGCTCCATGGCCACCCTAGGATATAGGAGACTTCCAGGGGCTGTTGTACCCTAGGCCTTAGAAGCTGGGAACACAGAAGAGGCCTTAGTCACTACTGTTTAAAAGTTTAAGTGAACCCCTGGCTGGTGTAGCTCAGTGGTTTGAGCACGGGCCTGCGAACCAGAGGATCTCGGTTCGGTTCCCAGTCAGGGCACATGCCTGGGTTGCAGGCCGGTTCCCTGCAGGCTAACTCCCAGCAGGGGACACACCAAAGGCAACCATACACTGATGTTTCTCTCCCTCTCTCCTTTCCCCTCTAAAGATAAATAAATAAATAAAATCTTTAAAAAAAAAGTTTAAGTGGTACCCTGGATGGTGTGGCTCAGTGGCATGAGCACTGGCCTGTGAACTGAAAGGTCACTAGTTCGATTCTCAGTCAGGGCACATGCCTGGGCTGCAGGCTGGGTCCCCAGTTGGAGGGCGTGTGAGAGGCAACCAGTTGTTGTTTCTCCCACACATCGATGTTTCTCTCCTTTTCTCCCTCTCTTCCCCTCTTTCTAAAAATAAACAAATAAAATCTTTTTTTTTATTTTTAAAGTTTAGCCCTGGCGGGTATGGCTCAGTGGATTGAGTGTTTACTTGTGAACCAAATGGTCACTGGTTCAATTCCCAATCAGGGCACATGCATGGATTGCAGGCCAGGTCCCCAGTAGGGGGTGCTCAAGAGGCAACCATACATGATGTTTCTCTCTTTTTCTTCTCTCCAAAAATAAATAAAATCTTTTTTAAAAAAATGTTTAATTGGCTCTAAGAGATGTATGGCATAATTTCCTATGACCTATTCATTGATGAGAGTTTTAGGAAATAACAACTGGAAAAGCTAGTTCAGTTTTAGAATTTACAAGTAAGCTGGAAAACTCAAGTTTAAACTTCCCACACGATGAGGTACTATACTCTGCAGCTGTTTAGAATGTGAGTGAACGCTTGGGGGCAGGATGAACCTGGTGTTGTAAAAGGGTATTTACAAATGCATGGATTGGGATGGCCAGCCATGGAGTTACAGGTGTGGCTCTTTCACATTCCTGTACCTTGTGATCAGAAAAGAATAAATTATTTTAATAAATTATTTTTAAAGAAAAAGACTTATTATAAAGGCTGCAGTAATCGAGACAGTGTGATATTGGTGGAAGACTAGACAGATAGATCAAAGAAACACAGTAAAGAGCTTATAAGTAGATCCACATAAGCATAATCAACTGCACTTCAACAAAAGAACAAAGACAATACAATAGAGCAAAGATAGTCTTCGTAACAAACAATGCTGCAACAACTGGACATCTACATACAAAAAAAATTAATCTAGACACAGACCTTACACCCATCACAAAAATTAACTCAAAATGGAACACAGACCTAAATATGAAGTGCAAATCTATAAAACTTTTGTAAAATAACAAGAGAAAGTAGAAGGTCAAAAAAGAACCTAGCTAACCTTGGATATGATGATGATAACTTTTTAGATACAATATTAAAGGCATGACCCATAAAAGAAATAATTGACAAGCAGGACTTCATTAAAAATTTAAAATTTCTGGCCCTGGCTAGTATGGTTCAGTGGATTGAATATCGGCCTGCAAACCAAATGGTTGCTGGTTTGATTCCCAGTCAGAGCACACACCTGGGTCGTGGCCCAGGTCCCCAGTCTGAGGTATGCAAGAGGCAACCAGTTGATGTTTCTCTTACACACCAGTGTTTCTCTCCCTCTCTCCCTCACTCTCCTCTCTCTAAAATAAATAAATACAGTCTTTAAAAAAACAAATTTTAAAACTTCTGCTCTGCCAAAGAATGTCAAGAAAACGAGAAGACAAGCCACAGACTATACTAGGAGACAATATTGGTAAACAATATATCTCATAAAGGACTTATCCAAAATACGTATATGAGGGGTGACCGAAAAAAACTTCAAAATTTATTTATAAAATAAAATGTATTCTTACATGTTTAAACATCAGTCACTTTCAAAGTATTCTCCATTTGATGCAATACACCTATCAACACATTTTTTCCCACTGCTCAAAACAGTTTTGAATGCATTGATTTTGATGCTTTTTAGTCCTTCTGCCAGTTTTTGGTTTCACCTCTATCTCATCAGCAAAATGTCTCCCTTTGAGGACTTCTTTCATCCAGGGAAACAAACAAAAAAATTGCTCAGAGTGAGATTGTCTTCTCGTGATTAGGTGATTAGGGAGGGTGAGGCATAGAGGGTCATACTGGTTTTGGTCAAAAACTGCTGAACACCCATTGAGATGTGGGCAGGTGTGCTTGTATATCACACATCATGAAAGGGCAAACACATTGAAAGAGTCTTCAAAAAAAATTCGCTGAAGCCTAACGCAGCCTCTCACAACAACTCCAGCTAGTTAGTATGCTGACACAGATGGGTTCCCAGAATATTCAGCTATTGGGAGAAGGCTGTACTACAAGGGGCCCACCTTCCAGAAGATAATTCCGGTTTGGGGGGGAAATCTCCCTTTGTACAAAGAACTTGTAAAAGTCAACAATAATGCCCTGGCTGGTGTGGCTTTGTTGGAGCATCATCCCATAACCAAAAGGTTGCCGGTTTGATTCCCAGTCAGGGCACATACCTAGCTTGCAGGTCAGATCCCTTGTCCTGGCATGTAGGATCCCCAGTCCAGGCACATGCAGGAGGTAACCAATCAATGAGTTTCTCACATCAATGTTTCTCCCTCCCTTCCTCTAAAAGCAATGAAAAAAAAAACACCTCAACAATAAGAAAACATGCCAATTTAAAATGGGCCAAAGACCCTAACAGACAAGAGACATGCAGATGGCAAATATGCATATAAAAATATGCTCCACATTATATGTTATCAGGAAAATGCAAATAAAAATGAGATACCACTACATATGTATTTGAATGGCCAAAATTTGGAATACTGACAGTACCAAATACTGACAAAGATGTGGAGCAATAAGATAGCAGTTTTTTTTTGTTTGTTTGTTTAAGATTTTATGTATTTATTTATTTATTTTTAGAGGGGAAGGAGAGAGGGAGAGAAACTCAATGTATGGTTGCCTTTCGTGTGTCCCCTGCTGGGAGTTGGCCTGCAGGGAACCGGCCTGCAACCCAGGCATGTGCTCTGACTGGGAATCAAACCACAATCCTCTGGTTCGCAGGCCCACGCTCAATCCACTGAGCTACACCAGCCAGGGCCTAAGATAGCAGTTTTATTCGTGATTGCCAAAACTTGTAAGCAACCAAGATGCCCTTCAGTATATGAGTAAATAAAAAAGCTGTGGCATATATCTGATAAAGGCTTGATATCCAAAATACACAAGGGACACATATAACTAAATAGCAAAAATAAGTAAATAAAAACCCAAATAACCCATTTTTAAAAGTGGGCAAAGGACCCAAATAGACATTTTTTCAAAGAAGGCATAATGAAAAGCGAACATGAAAACATGCTCAACATCATTAGTGATTAGGGAAATGCAAATTAAAATGAGAATGATGTCCCTGCCAGGTAGCTCAGGTGGTTAGAGTGTCATCTCTATACACCAAGGTTACAGGTTTGATCTAGGTCAGAGCACATACAAGACTCAACCCTTCCTCTCTCTCTAAAATCAATAAATAAAAAAATTAAATTTTACCAAAAAAATCTAGAATGAGATATCAACTCACATCAATTAAAATAACCATTATTACACGGTCCTGCGAACAAGACAATTGCAGTTCGATTCCCAGTCAGGGCACATGCCTGGGTTGCAGGCCGGTTCCTTGCAGGCTAACTACCAGCAGGGAATGCACAAAAGGCAACCTTACATTGGTGTTTCTCTCCCTCTCTCCTTCCCCTCTAAAGATAAATAAATAAATTAAATTAAAAAAATTTTTAAAAAAATAACCATTATTACAAAGACAAGATTTTATACAGAGAGAATCCTAAAGAGCCACCAAAAACTATTATAATAAATGAACTTAGTAAAGTAACAAAACACAAAATTAATATTCAGAAATCTGTTGCATTTTTATACATCAATAATTAACTGTTAAACAAATTAAGAAATCTTATTAACAACTGCATGAAAAAGAATAAAATACTTAGAAATAAATTTAACTATGGAAGTAAAGACTTGAGGTCAGAAAACTATAAGACATTGAAAGAAAATTGAAGAAGAAACATGCCCTGACTGGTGTAGCTCAGTGGATTGAGCGCGGGCCTGCGAACCACATGATCACGGTTCGATTCCCAGTCAGGGCACGTGCCTGGGTTGCAAGCCAGTTCCCATTGGGGGACACAAGAGAGGCAACCACACATTGGTATTTCTCTCCCACTCTTTCTCCTTCCCTTCCCCTTTTTCTGAAAATAAATAAAATGTTTTTTTAAAAAAGAAAGAAATGAAAAAATAAACTATTGGAATTACATTAAACTTAAAAGTTTTTGCATTGCAAAGGAAACCATCAACAAAACAAAAAGACAACCTACTGAGTGGGAGAATATACTTCCCAATGATACATCGGATAAGAGGTTAATATCCAAAATATATAAGAAACTCATACAATTTAACACACACACACACACACACACACACACACACAACAATGGGCAAAGGACCTGAACAGACCTTTCTCCAATGAAGATATACAGATATCAAACAGATATATGAAAAGATGCTCAACATCACTGATCATCAGAAAAATGCAAATTAAAACCACAACGAGATACTACTTCACACCTGTCAGAATGGCCATCATCAATAAATCAACAAACAACAAGTGCTGGTGAGGATGTGGAGAAAAGGAAGCCCTTTTGCCCTATTGGTGGGATTGTAAATTGATGCAGCCGCTATGGAAAACAGTAGGGAGGTTCCTAAAAAAAAAATTAAAAAACAACCACCAAGGGGACTGAATAGTCATGGGAAAAACAATGAAGATTAAATAAAAAAATAAAAATAAAATATAAACTTCCTTATGGGTACTTACCCAAAGGAATCCAAAACACCAATTTGAAAACATATATGTATTCCTATGTTCACTGCAGCATTATTTACAATAGCCAAGATGTGAAGCAACCCAAGTGCCCATTAATAGACAAATGGATAAAGAATGTGTTACATATATACAAGTGAAATATTGCTCGGCCATTAAAAAGAGTGAAATTTTGCCATTTGTAACTACATGGATGGACCTAAAGGGTATTATGCTAAGTGAATTAAGTGAGACAGAGAAACACAAATAACAAATGATTTCACTTATGTGTGGAGTCTAAAAAACAAAAGAAATAAACAAAACAAACAAGTACATAGATACAGGGAACATATTGATAGTCGCCAGATGGTAGGGAGGTCGGGGGATGGGTGAAAAAGGCAAAGGGATTAAGAAGTACAAATTAACAGTTATAAAAACAGTCACGAGGATGTAAAGTACAGCATAAACAATATGGTCAATAATATTGTAATAATTATGTGTGGTGTCAGATGAGTACTAGACTTACTGGGATAATCACCTCATAAGTCCTATAAATGTCTAATCACTATGTTGTACACCTAATATCATATGTCAACTGCAATTGAAAAATTTAAAAAATCACTTAAAAACAAAAAAAATAACAGACCCCTGGCTGGTGTGGCTCAGTGGATTGAGTGCCAGCCTGTGAACCAAAGGGTCACTGGTTTGATTCCCAGTCAAGGCACATGCCTGGGTTGCAGGTCAGGTCCCCAGCTGGGGACATGCGAGAAGCAATCAATGTATCTCTCATGCATTGATGCTTCTCTCTCTCTTTCTCCCTCCCTTCCCCTGTCTCCAAAAATAAATAAATAAGACCTTTTGAAAGAAAGAGACAAGAGCCCTGGCTGGTGTAGCTCAGTGGGTTGAGTGCGGGCCTGTGAACTAGAGGATCATGGTTCGATTCCCAGTCAGGGCACATGCCTGGATTGCAGGCCAGTTCCCACCAGGGGACACACAAGAGGCAACCATACATTGATGTTTCTCTCCCTCTCTCCTTCCCTTCCCCTCTAAAGATAAATAAATAAGTTAATTAGTTAATTAATTTTAAAAAAAGAGACAAGAGATAATAAATGCTGGCATGGATGTGGGAAAAAGTAGACCCCTCTACACTGTTGGTGGAACAGCCACCATGGAAAACAAATTATTTTTTTAAAAAACTACTATATGATCCAGCCATTCCACTTCTGGGAATAGATCCAAAGAAAATATAAACACTAATTTGAAAAGATATCTGCAACCCCACATTCAGTGCAGCACTATTTACAATAGCCAAGCATAGAAACAGCCTAAGTGTTAATCAGTGGATGAATAGATAAAAAAAAGTCATGGTACGAGATACAATGGAATGATATCTAACCATTAAAAAGAGGAAATTCTACCATCTGTGACAACAAGGATGGGCCTTGAAGGTATTATGTTAAATACAGTAAGTTAGACAGAGAAAGACAAATACTATATGATCTCACATATATGTAGACTCTAAAAACAAATTCATAGAACCAGAGATAGGATCTTGGCCTGGTAGCTCAGTTGGTTAGAGCGTTGCCCTGACACTACAAGGTTGTGGGTTCAATTCCCCATCGTGGCACACACAAGAAGCAATCAGTGAGTGCATAGATAAGTGGAACATCAGATCAATGTTTTTTCTTTGTTTCTCTCCCTCCTTTCCCCCCCTCTTATAAATAAAGGAAATACAAAAAAAGAATCAACCAATGAATGCAAAAATATGTGGAACAACAAATCAATGTTTTTCTTTCTCTTCCCTCTCCTCTCTCTCTCTTAAAAAAATCAATCAATAAAACAAAAATTTTAAGACTTTATTTGGTTTTAGAGAGAGGGGCAGGGAGGGAGAGAGGGAGGGATAAAGAGAGGGAGATAAACATCAATGTGTGTTTGCCTCTTGCACATCCCCAGCTGGGAACATGGCCTGAAACCCAGGCATGTGCCCTGACTGGGAATTGAACCAGTGAGCCTTTGGTTCACAGGCCAGCACTTAATCCGCTGAGCCATACCAGCCCAGGCTAAAAAAAAACATTTTTTTAAGAAAAAGAAATAGAGATAGGACAGATGGGTACCAGAGCTGAGGGGTGGGGAGAGGGGGTTAAAAGAAGGTGGTCAAAAGATACAAACTCCCTAGTTAGAAGATAAATAAGTAAGGATGTAATATACAATATGATGACTATACTTAACACTGCTGTATGATATCTAGGGAAGTTGTTAGGAGAATAAATCTTATAAGTTCACTTCACAATGAGAAAATTTTTTCCTTTTTATTGTATTTATATGATATAATGGATGTTAGCTGAACCTATCATGGTAATTGTTTCACAATATATGTAAATCAAACCATCATGCTGTACACCTTAAACTTATACAGTGATGTATACCAATTATATCTCAGTAAAACTTGAAAAAAGTAAGCTGTGGTACATTCATACAATTTTATTCAGTGCTAAAGAGAAATGAGCTATAAAACCATAAAAAGACATGGAGGAACCCCAAATGCATATTCTAAGTGAAAGAAGCCAACCTGAAAAGGCTACATAAATATGATCCCAACTAGATGATGCTCTGAAAGAGGCAATTGTACGGAGAAAATGAAAAGATCAGTGGTTGCTAGGGAGGCGAGGGAGGAGGGATGAACAGGTAAAGCACGGGGGATTTTTAGGGCACAAAATATTCTATATGATACTATAATGGTGAATACATGTCATTATACACTTATTTCTCATTATACATAACCCATAAAATGTACAACAGTAAGAGTGGACTGTAACTATGGATTTTGGGTGATTATAATGTGTTAATGTATGTTCATCAATTGTAATAAATACACCACTCTCATCGATGTTGATAATAAAGGAGACTATGGATGTGGGGGGGGCAGGAGGTATAAAAACCTTCTGTATCTTTCCCTTAATGCTGGGAACATAGAACTGCTCTAAGTAAAATAGTCTTAATTTGTTTCAAGGGGAATGGAGGGAGAAAGAAAGGGAGAGAAACATCAATGTGAGAGAAACATCAATTGGTTGCCTCTTGTATACGCCCTGAGTAGAGACCAAATCCACAACCCAGGCATGTGCCTTGACTGGAAACTGAATTGGAAACCTTTTGCTTTGTGGGATGACACCCAACCAAGTAAGCCACACAGGTCAAGGCAATGCCCATCTTGTTAGACCTTCTTCCCATCACCCTCAGAAGACAGGAGGCCAGACTGGAGTCTGAATGAGTTGGAACTAGCCTTGTGATGCTGTTTCCTTGCTGTAACATTTAGCAATTCACTTCACTTTTCTGAGCATCACTTTCTTCATCTGTAAAGTGGGGATAGAGTTGCTTGTGTAAAATTGCTCGGAAAGCTCCAAGGAACCACCTAAATGCAAAGGTATATTGCACTTGGCAATTTCACACATTCATTGCATCTGTGTAGATCCTGAAGCCAGGTGAATTTGCGACGTCTTGTTCCTACAGTCCTAGTGGGTGCACTCTCTTGACCAGCATTGTGTCTTCCTGCTGAGTGTCAGGCCCTGCTGAGTGCTGGGTGAAGTGGGAGAGACGGCAGGGAAAGATGTTATAGTCCTGGTTCTCAAGAATTTAGTCTCGTTGGGGAACGATCGGTGAGCTTGGTAAAAATCAGGGTAGAGTGTTTTAATGCTATGAAAGAAGGTGGTCAAGGGTGAGGTCAGATCAGGGAGGGCTTTCTGAAGTAGGTGTCATCTAAACCTGACCTTGAAAAATTTAGACATGAGGGCAGACACTTCAGCAAGATGACACAATCTCAATAAGGTTGAGGGGTGGTAGGACAGTGAATAGATCACCTTAACTTTTTTGTGATGGTGAAGATTGAGATAGGTCACTTGGAGACAAGTGGCCAAAGGCACAGCATGCCAGGCTAGGTAGTGGAGCATCAGTTTGGAGATGCCAGGGACCTATGGAAAGTTTTTGAGCAAGTAATGGCATGGTCCAAGTTTCACTTTCCAAGAATGATCTGACAGGATGCCTGGAATGGCTGTAAGGTCTCCAGTAAAGCCAGAGATAGGCTGGAGCAATTACCCAATTGTAATGGGGGCTACGGGTGGCAGTGGAGGTTAAGGGAGAGACTGCTGATGAGGAATTGGACGACTTGCCAGACAGTTGATTGCTGGGGGTAACAAGCCTCTAAACAGCCTACTTCTTACTTTCTATGAAGACAGCCTTCCCCCAGTTTTCTACCTCCTGGCTGCTCCTTCTCAGTCTCCTTTACAGGCCTCTTTTCCTGGACCCTTCCATCAGTTGTAAAGGTTCCTCAGGATTCTTCCCTGAACTGCCTTCTCTCATCCAACATGTTCTTAAGGGCAGAGACGGGTACCCTGAGGTAATGAAGCTTAAGCTTCAGAACCCTTCCCATATAGGGACCCTTCCTTGCTGGAAGTATCTGGGAGTTACAGAACAGTCTATATTAAGCAGGGAAGCCAGGTTGCAACCAAAGAACATTTGCTTTTTTGGTAATTTGCTTAGGAGATCTCAGAAGAAAAAAGCACTAATGCCAATGATTTGCCATGATTTCACTGTACATTGTGTCAACATAAGAAATGTTCAAACCACCTGGGCTGGTGTGGTTCAGTGGATTGAGTGCCAGCCTGCAAACCAAAAGGTTGCTAATTCAATTCCCATTCAGGGCACATGCCTGGGTTGCAGGTTAGGCTGTAAGAAAGGCAACCGATTGATGTATCTCTTGCACAGTGATGTTTTTCTCCCTCTCTCTCTCCTTACCCCTCTCTTTAAAAATAAATAAATAAATAGAGGGCCCTGGCTGGTGTAGCTCAGTGGATTGAGCTCGGGCCTGCGAACCAGACAATCCTGGTTCGATTCCCAGTCAGGGCACATGCCTGGGTTGCAGGCCAGTTCCCAGTGGGGGACACACAAGAGACAACCATACATTGATATTTCTCTCCCTCTCTCCTTCCCTTCCCCTCTGTCTCAAAATAAAAATAAAATATTTTTAAAAATATTTTTAAAAAGAAAAGATAGTCTATCTATGCATGAGGTCAAACAAAATAAGACAAAAAATCCAAACAGTGCACAAAGGTATACAGTAAAAATAATGCCTCTCTATTTGTGATGTCCCACGTCATCCAGCCTCCAGTTACCCTGTGAAAGACTGTTTTATAAATACAGAACTTTATATATCTGGATAAGGGATATTTCTTCCACTAAATGATTTTTACACACATGGTAACATATGGTACACACTCTCTTTTTTAGGAAGGACTACCAGTACAAAGAACTGGATTAATTAAAATCCTTAATCTGTAACATTGCTATTTTCTGTTTATGGCCCTCTTTTGTTTACTTGTTTTATATTTTTATATGTCTACTTGTTCCTATTATAATACAGTTGACAATAATTCACATCCTCTGTCTGCTTCCTCCTTCCCCAAGACAGGAAACCACTATTATCAACTTTGTGTTTATTGTTTTCTTGCCTTTAGTTTTTATCTTTTAAAGATTTTATGTATTTTTTAATTTTATATATATATATTTTTAAATCTTCATACTTTGTATGTTCTTTTTTTTAATTTTATTTATGTATCTTTAGAGGGGAAGGAGAGAAAGAGAGAAACATCAATGTATGGTTGCCTTTCGTGCATCCCCTGCTGGGAGTTGGCCTGCAGGGAACCAGCCTGCAACCCAGGCATGTGCCCTGACTGGGAATCGAACCGCAATTGTGTGGTTCGCAGGCCTGTGCTTATGTATTTATTTTTATTAAATATTTTATTTATTGATTTTTAGAGAGAGGGGAAGGGAGGGAGAAAGAGAGGGAGAGAAACATCAGTGTTTGGTTGACTCTCTTGAACCACCCACTGGGGACATGGCCCAAAACCCAGGCATGTGCCCCAGCCAGGAATCGAACTGGTGACCCTTTGGTTCACAGGCCAGCACTCAATTATGGAGCCACGCAAGCCAGGGCTAGGTTTTTTTTGTTGTTATTTTTTAAGATTTTATTTTATATTTATCTTTAGAGAGAGGGAAAGGGGGAAGAAAGGGAGGGAGAGAAACATTGATGTGAGAGAGAAACATGGTTGACTCTCCAAAGCAAACCTGCAAGCTAGGTGTGTGCCCTGACTGGGAATCGAACTGGTGACCTTTCAATTTGTGGAATGACACCCAACCAACTGAGCCACACTGGTCAGGACCTCCTGCCTTTAGTTTTGTAGTTTTATTCTCTATGTGATCATTATGCAATATATTTAGTTTTAGTTGTTTCTGAATTTTAGGAAAAGGTTATCATAATGTAGGTAGTCCTTGGGTTCTGGCTTTCTTTTTTTACACTCAATATTATATTAATAAAATTCACCCATTCTGTTAAGTGTGACTGTGGATCATGTGAATTTCACTCTTGTGTATTATTTCATTTCATCAGGGCACCCAAGTGTATTTATCTATCCTCCTGTTGAAGGGTAGCCTGTGTTCTTTCTGGGTGTTTGCCATTTGTTCACTGCTGTTTTGAATACTCACGTCCGTGTCTCCTGAAGCACTTGTGCAACACTTGCTCCTGGATATTTGCCCAACAGTGGAACTACTGGATTTTAACACCTGTAAATGTTCAATTTTATAAGAAAGAAAGAAATTGTTTTCCAAAATGGCCTTATGGATATATTCTTTTCCAGCAGCAATGTATAGATTTTTGTTCTTCTTCAATACTTGATGTTATTCAATTTCTTAATTTTTGTAATGGACTGGATATAAACTTGAATTTTATATGATCTTAATTCCTTGGTTACTAATTACGTTGAGCACCTATCTCTTCATGAGCTTTTTAGCCATGTTGCCTCTCCTTTAAAATGCATGTTCAAGTCCTTTAACCATTTTTCTAATGGTTCATTGACTTTTACTGATTTGTAGACAGTCTTTAGATTATCTCGATATATGTGCTTGAATGGTTGCATGTGTTTGCACTTATCTTCAAATTTGTAGGTTATAATTTAATTTTCTTTGATTTCAATAGTTTCATTTATTCATATTTTCTTTTATAATTAACCTTTTGTGTTTTGTTTAAGAGATTTTTTATTACCCCAAGTTCAGAAAGATATTCCCTTGTATTTTCTCCTGAAAGTTTTAAAGTTTTGCTTTTGATAATTAAGTCCTTATATATCTGGAGTTTGTGTGTATAATGTGAAGCAATGATTTAATTTCATTTTTTCCCATATGGATGGTCATTTTTCCCCAGTTCCATCTATTGAAGAGTCCACATTTTGATCTGCCATGCCATCTGTCACTGATCAAAGTTTCATATATTCATGAGCTGATCTCGGTGAGTCTTTATTGTTACCAACACCACCTTGTCTTTGTTACTCTAGCTTGTTAGAAATTATAGTAGAGCAAGTCCCTTCTTTCTGTTCTTAGCCCTTTCTTTCTCTTTCCTTCTATTTATTTATTTAAAATATTTTATTTATAAAATTTTTATTTGTATTTTATTGATTATGCTATTACAGTTGTCCCATTCTCCCCCTTTATCCCCCTCTGCCCTGCACCCCATTCTCACCCACATTCCACCCTTTCTTAGTTTATGTCTATGGGTCATACATATAAGTTCTCTGGCTTCTCAATTTCCTATAGTATTCTTTTTTAAAAAATATATTTTATTGATTATGCCATTACAGTTGTCCCATTTCCCCCTTCATTCCCCTCCACCCTGCACACCCCTTCCCCCCTTTAGTTTATGTCATGTCATAAGTTCTTTAGCTTCTATATTTCCCATACTATTCTTGTCCTTCCCCCTGTCTATTTTCTACCTACCATCTATGCTACTTATTCTCTGTGCCTTCTTTCCCCTTCTCCTCTTCCCACTCCCCTGTAGCTAACCCTCCTTGTGATCTCCATTTCTATGGTTCCACTCCTGATCTAGCTGTCTGCTTCATTTGCTTTTGTTTTAGGTGTGGTTGTTAACAACTGTAAGTTTGCTGTCCTTTCACTGTTCATATTTTTTATCTTCTTTTTCTTAGATAAATCCCTTTAACATTTCATATAATAAGGGTTTGGTGATGATGAACTCCTTGAATTTGATGTTATCTGAGAAGCACTTTATCTGTCCTTCCATTCTAAATGAAAGCTTTGCTGGATAGAGCAGTCCTGGATGTAGGTCTTTGGATTTCATGACTTGGAATACTTCTTTCCAGCCCCTTCTTGCCTGTAAGGTCTCTTTTGAGAAATCCACTGACAGTCTGATGGGAACTCCTTTGTAGGTAACTGTCCCCTTATCTCTTGCTGCTTCTAGGATTCTCTCCCTCATTTTAATCTTGGCTAATGTAATTATGATGTGCCTTGGTGTGTTCCTTCTTGGGTCCAACTTCTTTGAGACTCTCTTAGCTTCCTGGATTTCCTGGAAGTCTATTTCCTTTGCCAGATTGGGGAAGTTCTCCTTTATTATTTGCTCAAATAAGTTTTCCACTTGTTGCTGTTCCTCTTCCCCATCTGATACCCCTATAATTTGGATGTTGGAATGTTTAAGATGCTCTGGAGGTTCGAGGTTCCTAAGCCTCTTCTCATTTTTTTGAATTCTTGTTTCTTCATTCTTTTCTGTTTGGTCATTTTTTTCCTCCTTCTGATTTTATCCCCAGTTGATTTTATCCCCAGTTTCCTTTCCACCACTATTGGTTCCCTGTGCATTTCCCTTCATTTCACTTAGTTTGGCCTTCATTTGTTCCTCTAATTTGTGACTAAAATCAACCAGTTCTGTGAGCATCCTGATCACCAGTATTTTGAACTGTGCATCTGATAGGTTGGCTATCTCTTGGTCGCTTAGAAGTACTGGCTCTGGGGCTTTGAGCTGTTCTTCTTGAGCCATACTGTTTTGGTCTGTTTGCACCTGTTAGGTACAAGGGCGGAGCCTTATGTGTTCACCAGGGTGGGGCATGTGGGGGCGGGGTCAGAGAGGGGCAATGCTGCTTGTTCCACACTCTCTCTTGGATTTTGGTCCCTTCTGCTGCTTCTCGCAAGCAAATTGGGTCCTTCCGGTACTGGATCCCAGGTGTGTGGGCTTGTGCGCCCTCCAGGACCCTGTGGGTGTCTACAACAAACTTTCTGTGAGCCTGAGAGCCTCTCCTGGCACGTCAACCCCTGGAAGTTTTTCCAATTGGTACTTTTAGGCTTTAATTCCTGTCGCTGGGGCCCTATGTTTCGCAGTCTGTCTCACTGTCTGTTTTTTCACCTGGTTTGTCCGCATGAGAATGGGTCTGCCCGTTGCCACCCCACACCTGGGATCTGCCAACTGCTGCCTGCATGCCTGGGTTGGTCTGGCCGCTTTTTCCTGCACGACCCCTTTCCACCAGCTGCTGACTCTGCCCCTCTTACTGGTCTGGATGAATGGTTCATTGTTGTTGGACTTCTGTTCAGTTCAATTTTCTGCCTGTTTTGGTTGCATTTTTGTTACTAAATCTTTGTTGTCTTTAAACTTGGTTGTGTGAGGACGTACAGTGTTTCCACCTACACCTGCATCTTGGCCGGAAGTCCTATCCTATAGTATTCTTAACCCTCCCCCCCCTGTGTATTTTCTTTTCGTTTTTAAAAATATTTATTTATTTATTTATCTTTAGAGGGGAAGGGGAGGAGAGAAGGAGAGAAATATCAATGTATGGTTGCCTCTTGTGAGTCCCCTGCTTGAACTGGCCTGCAACCCAGGCATGTGCCCTGACTGGGAATCGAACCAGGATCGTCTAGGTTTGCAGGCCCACACTCAATCCACTGAGCTACACCAGCCAGGGCCCCTTGTGTATTTTCTACCTACCATTAATGCTTTTAGTCCCTGTACCTTTACCCCAATTATCTTCCCTCCTCCTCACCACTAATAACCTTCCACATGACTTCCACTTCTGTGATTCTGTTCCTGTTCTAGTTGTTTCCTTTGTTTTTATTTTTGTTTTTGTTTTCAGTTCAGTTGTGGATGGTCATGAGTTTGTTGTCATTTTACTGTTCATATTTTTAGCACTTCTTTTTCTTAGATAAGTTCCTTTAACATTTCATATAATAAGGGCTTTGGTGATGAACTCTTTTAACTTGACCTTATCTGGGAAGCACTTTATCTGCTCTCCCATTCTAAATGATAACTTTGCTGGATAGAGTAATCTTGGATGTAGATCCTTGCTTTGCATGACTTCAAATACTTCTTTCCAACCCCTTCTTGCCTGAAAGGTTTCTTTTGAGAAATCAGCTGACAATCTTATGGGAACTCCTTTGTAGGTAACTTTCTCCTTTCCTCTTGCTGCTTTTAAGATTCTCTGCTTATCTTTAATCTAGCACAAATTGATTATGTGTCTTGGTGTGTTCCTCCTTGGGCCCAATTTCTTTATGACTCTCTGAGCTTCCTGGACCTCCTGGGAGTCAATTTCCTTTGCCATATTAGGGAAGTTCTCCTTCATTATTTTTTCAAATAAGTTTTCAATTTATTGCTCTTCCTCTTCTAGCACCCCTATGATTGGAATGTTGGAACATTTAAAGTTGTCCCAGAGGTTCCTAAGCCTCTTCTCATTTTTTTGAATTCTTGTGTCTTCATTCTGTTCTGGTTGAATGTTTATTTCTTCCTACTGTTCCAAATCATTGATTTGAGTCCCAGTTTCCTTCCCTTCACTGTTGGTTCCCTGTACATTTCTCTTCATTTCACTTTGCATAGCCTTTACTTTTTCCTCCATTTTGCAACCATACACAACCATTTCTGTGGGCATCCTGATTCCCAGTGTTTTGAATTCTTCATCTGATAGGTTGGCTCTCTCTTCATCACTTAGTTCTGTTTTTGGAGTTTTGATCTATTCTTTTATTAGGGCATTTCTTGGTCTCAGCACTGCTGTTATGATGTAAGAGGCGGAACCTTAGGTATTCCCCAGGGTGTGGCAACCCAGGTCTCTGCATTGTGGTGCTATCTGGGGGGGAAGAGTCACAGAGGGAACTATGCTGTTTGCTCAGCTCTCTGCTGGCTTTCAGTCACTTCCCCTGCTACCCACAAGCAAATTGGGCTCTTCTTGTGCTGATTCCAAGGTGAGTGGGTTTGTGTACATTCTAGGACCCTGTGGGTCTCTTCAATTAATTCTCCTGTGAGGCTGGAGTTTCTCCCACCACTTCAACCTCCACAGATCTTTACCGCTAGAGGTTCTGAGGTTTTATTTCCCTGCCCTGGAGCCCTGGGTAGCACAGTCTCTCTTGCTCTTCAATTGTCCTTCCCAGTTATCTGCACCCAAATGTGGGTTGCCTAGTCCTCTAGCCTTGCTATGTGTCCTCTCCGCCCCAGCTGCCATCTCTGCCCCTCCTACCAGACTGAATGTTTCTTCTTTAACTCCTTGTCAGACTCCCATAAAGTTAGGTTTTCTGGCAGTTCTGCTTATTTTTTGTTTTTAAATTTGTTGACCTTCTTTTGGTTGTGCAAGGAGGCTAAGTGTATTTACCTACGCCTCCATCTTGGCTGGCAGTCAGCAATTGTTTCTAAAAGATTTTATTTATTTACTTTTAGAGAGGGGGGAAAGGAGGAAGAGAGGCAGATAAACATCAAAGTATGAGAGATACATCTATCAGTTGCCTCTCATGTAACTCCAACTGAGAACCTGGCCCAAAACCCAGGCATGTGCCCTGATTGGGAATTGAACCTGTGACCTTTTGGTTTGCAATTCAGCACTCAATCCACTGACCCACAACAGCCAGGGCTCCTTTTTTTTTTTTTTAAGTATTTTATTTATTTATCTTAGAGGGAAAGGGAAGAGAGAAATATCAATGTATGGTTGCCTCTCATGCATCCCCTGCCAGTAACTGGCCTGCAACTCAGGCATGTGCCCTGACTGGGAATCGAACGAGATCCTTTGGTTCACAGGCCTGCACTCAATTCACTGAGCTACACCAGCCAGGGTCAGCCAGGGCTCTTTCTATTTATTTTTTGAATTGGCTTGTTGAGTTTCATTTAAAAAAATGCACACACAAAAACCCTGTTGGTAAGTTTTCTTAGCATTGCATTGACTCTGACGGATCCATATGGAGAGAATTGTTATCTTTATAATATCAAGTCATCCTATATCCATGAACACAAGATAGCTCCACTTACTTATTAACAATCTTGAGGATCTGCACATTGGAATCTTCCTAATATTTTTAAAGGCCATAGTGTTCAATTGTATGAATGTTAAACCCTCTATTTTGCCCACTTGAATTGTTTCCATTCTTTTTTTTTAAAGATTTTATTTATTTAATTTTAGAGGGGAAGGGAAGGAGAGGGGGAGAAAAATATCAATGTATGGTTGCCTCTCGTGTGTCCCCTGCCGGGAACTGGCCTGCAACCCAGGCACATGCCCTGATTGGGAATCAAACCGTGATCGTAGGCCCGCACTCAATCCACTGAGCTACACAAGCCAGGGCTCCATTCTTTTTAATTAAAGATTTTATTTATTTATTTTTAGAGAGTGGGGAAGGGAAGGGAAGGGAAGGAGAAAGAGGAAGAGAAACATCAATGTGTGGTTGCCTCTCATGTGCCCCCTACTGGGGACCTGGCCTGCAACCCAGGCATGTGCACCTTCTGGGAATTGAATCAGTGACCCTTTGGTTTGCAGGCCAGCACTCAATCCACTGAGCCACACCAGCCAGGGAGAATTGTTTTCAGTCTTTAGCTCTAGAAACAGTAGTTTAGTGCTACAAGCAATGAATATGGAAAAGTGTTGTCTTTTTTAAAAATTTTAATTTATTTATCTTTAGAGGTGAAGGGAAGGAGAGAGGGAGAGAAGTATCAATGTATGGTTGCCTCTCGTGTGTCCCCTGATGGGAACTGGCCTGCAACCCAGGCATGTGCCCTGACTGGGAATTGAACTGCAATCCTCTGGTTTGCAGGCCCATGCTCAATCCACTGAGCTACACCAGCCAGGGCTTTTCTCTTTCTCTCTCTCTCTTTCTTTCTCTCTTTCTTTCTTTCTCTTTCTTTCTTTCTTTCTCTCTCTCTTTCTCTCTCTCTTTCTTCTTTCTTTCTTTCTTTCTTTTTTTAAAGTATCTCTCTACTGCTCACTTAACTAGAATGTTCTGCACCCAGCACAATGGCCCTAGGTGTCTGGCAGTAGCTCTGTAATATCCAGTGTTGGGATCAGGGACTCCAATGGAGTCTACAGTCACTTCTCCTGAAGTAGGGGTGGGGTGAGTTGGAGAAGTTTAGGATAAACTGATTTCCTTAGATGAGAAAAAATAGCTTTTTTAAGGGGTGCCAAGCTCTTCAAACACAGTTCATCAAAGCCACCCACTAGCCCTGAGAGATTAGTTAACATCTTTACCTTCCTGCTGTTATTCCTACTTTAGCTGGAGACACTGTGAGGCCCTAGTTCACAAGCATTTGAGAGACCTCAAATGGATTCCTGAGGTTGTCTCCCAGCAGGGTTTAGGAAATGTTCATTGACAAGTAAAGCAAGGCGTGAGTATATCAACACACACTTGTTAACCAATTTTTCTCCTTTTAAAGTTCTAAACGGGCCCATTATTTTGTTAATAAAAAGTCAACACTATTTGCATCACTGAAGGCCTCCCCTCCTCTTTCACAGTGGGGCTAGGGAGGGCAGAAAATTGGATTAGGGAAAGGGCGAAGCAACCACAAGACCTGATTCTAGTTGTTCTGATCTCCCCACCTAATAATAGGTCTGACCTCTAGTTTATAAATGTTATTACCTTCAGTACAATTACCCTAATAGGTGTTATTTCCTGGACATATGCCATGCTCCAAGCAGTGTGGAAGGCTTTTTTCATTTGCAGCAGCTTTTAATCCTCAAAGTCCTGCACAGTCTAAGGCCTTGTCACTTTTCAACAGGGGTGATTAAACTCTCAGACTCACATAGGTAACCAGACTAAAATAAAAAAGCAGTTAGCTGGAAAAACAGGGATTCAAATTCCTATTTGTTTCACACTAAAATCAGCCCATCTTGAATGTTTCAGTAAGTTTGGACTCTGAGCCCCTCCATCTTTGTGCCTTGGTGTACTTACATATAAAATGGGGATAGTCCTACTAGTTTTGCCTGTCTTGATGTATAATTGTGAGTATTATATTTCTATTAGTAGTACTGGGGGCAGATTAATACTAGTACTAATTCTCTCCATTTTTAGAATATCAATAATTCTCACAATAACTTCATTGAGATAAGCTTTGTTATTATGCTCATTTTGCAGACAGGAAAAGAAAGTGAGGTTTGGAAAAGTGAAGTCAGGCCTGGTTGGTGTGGCTCAGGGGATGAGTGCCAGCCTCTGAACAACAGAGTTGCCAGTTCAATTTCCAATCTACGGCACATGCCTGGGTTGCACAAGAGGCAACCACACATCAATACTTCTCTCCCTCTCTTTCTCCCTCCCTTCCCCTCTCTAAAAAAAATAAATTTAAAAAATCTTTAAACAAAATGAAGAAAAATGTCATTCGCTCTGCTAAAGGTTCACTGCCTACTCTGGATTTGATGGGTCCTGGAGATAGGATGGGAGTGGATGAAGGAGGGCAAGAGAGGACTCCCTCCAAGACCCAGGGCAGGGCCTCCCACCAACTCTAGGAGGAGTTGGGAGGAACTGAAAGCTTGGTAAAGGCATTCATCAGTCTTATCCACCACTGCCCCCCTACCATTCCAGAACCTAACAAAATGCCTGGAATGTAGAAAGTGCTCCACAAACACTCTTTTTAATTGATTTTAGAGACAGAGAAAGGGGGAGAGAGAAACATTGATCAGTTGTCTCCTAAATGCACACCGATGGGAAACTGAACCCACAACCTAGGTATGCCCTGACCAGGAATCAAAACTGCAACCTTTTGGTGCACAGGATGCTACTCTAACCAAGTCACCTGTCAAGGGCTCCACAAACACTCTTCATAGTCTACTCTCCACGCAGTAGCCAGTAACAGCCACAATGACCTCCTGGTTGGTCCTCCTATTACTGCTCAGGGACTGCATTGCTGCTCCATCTGCCTAAAGCATCCCTCTCCCCAGTTTTTTATTTTGGTATTTTAAATTTTTGTTGTAATAATTTAAACCTGTTATTTTAATAAAATTACACATATATTTGGTTTTTTAATTTTTAAAGATTTTATTTATTTATCTTTAGAAGGGAAGGGAAGAGGGAGAGAAACATCAATGTATGGTTGCCTCTCATGCGTCCCCCGCCAGGAACTGGCCTGCAACCCAGGCATGTGCCCTGACTGGGAATCTAACCACGATCCTCTGGTTTGCAGGCCTGCGCTCAATCCACTGAACTACACCAGCCAGGGCAATATTTGTTTTTTTTTTTAAGTAAAGAGGGCAGTATAGCTCAGTTGGTTGGAGCGCCATCCCATAACTGAAAGGTTGTGGGTTCAATTCCTAGTCGGGCACATACCTAGGTTGCAGGTTCCATCCCTGGTCCAGCACATATGGGAGGCAACATTCCATTAATGTTTCTCTCCCTTCCTCTCCCTCTAAAAGCAATGAAAAAATGTCCTTGGGTGAGGATAAAAAGTAAAAAAGAAAAGCAGAGAGAGTAGAAACTATCTCTACTTCCTGTAAGTTCGTTACAAAATTCTCAGGTATCATTCTAGAAATACTCTATGTGCATGTATACATGCTCTTCCAGTACAAATGTTAGCGCACTATACACGCACAGTTCTTCACCTTAAATTTTTTTAACTTAACACTACATCAGAGAGCCTTTCCTGTCTTTCGCATCTGCAAATACACACTCCATTCTTTTTAACTGCTCCATGGTGTTTATGTATTCATGATTTTACAAGTTTATTTACTTGATCCCTGTGAATAAACATTTGTGGTTTTTCCCCCAGTTTTTGTGCAATGACAAACAGGGGTTCTGGAAACACTCATTATTTTATTTTTATCATTATTGATTTATGATTCATATACCATAAATTCACCCTTTATAAGAATTCAGGGGTTGTTTAGTGTATCCACAAAGTTGTACAGTTATTACACTAATTCTGAGAACATTCTTTCTTAAAAAAGATTTACTTATTGGGAGAGAGGAAGATAGGGAGAGAAATATCAATGTATGGTTGTCTCTCATGTGCCCCCTACTGGGGACCTGGCCTGCAACCCAGGCATGTGCCCTGACTGGGAACCAAACCAGTGACCCTTTGGTTCACAGGCCAGTGCTCAGTCCACTGAGCCACACCAGCCGGGGCCTGAGAACATTCTTAAACTCACATTTTATGGCCTTTTGTGACTTTGTATGACAAGGAGTCACTTCTAGAAGTGTGATTGATACGCTTTAGAGAAACGATTCTTTCCAATGGGAAATAAGGTGGGACTTGTTGATCACCCACAAGCAAAAGCCCTGGGCCTACAGGGGCGTCCAACCTGAGGCTTGTGGGCTGCATGCAGTCCAGGATGGCTATAAATGCAGCCCAACAAAAAAATCATGAATTTACTTAAAATTTTTTTTTTGCTCATCAGTTTTTGTTAGTGTTTATGTATTTATTACGCAGCCCAAGACAACTCTTCTTCCAGTATGGCCAGAGATGCCAAAAGTTTGGACACCCCTGGCCTAAAGGCTTGGAGTCACCACATTACTCATGCCACATTGCACACATGCCCATGGCAATCACTGCCCAGTCCCTTAGAGAAGGTGAGGGCTACCTAGATTTTTACACGTTAGATTTGCTTGAGCAAGGCAGACCGCTAGATGTTCTAGTTAGTACATGCTAATGATGGGAACCGCACCAATATGTGTATGTACTGTCTCAATTCATAGACTGTGCTGTTGTATGGAAATGTCATTCTTCTGCTTCAAAACTCTCCAAAAAAAAAGTACAGCCAAAATAAATAAACTCTGCAACAGCCAGCATTTCACTCATAGTAGAAGCCAAAGTCCTTACAAACGCCAGCAAGGTCCTACCTGATGTAGTCCCTGTTCACTTCTCCAAACTCATCTTTCTCCCTCTCTCACTCTGGTCCAGCCACACTGGCCTCCTGGCTGGTCCTCCACCTCACCCAGCACATGCCCACCAGCACATTCCCATCCAGCAGACTTCACATGCTGCTGCCTCTGCCAAAAGCATTCTTCTTCCAGACAACTGAATGGCTCCTTTCCTCACTTCATTCCCATCTCTGCTCCCTTGGCACCCCTAAAAGAACTCTGGTTTAATACCGCTCCATAAAATAGCACCCTGGAACTTTCTAGCCCATACTCCTCTTCTTCTCCAATCAATGTATATTTATTTATTTATTCACTTTCTGTCTGAATTTTCATTCCTAGAGAAGAAACTCTCTAGAAATTAAATCTCCTAGAGAAAAATACTTTTGTCCTTTTTGTTCACTGCCATGTTATCAAAATAGAGTCTGTTACACCATAGGTGATCAGTATTTGTTGATGGAATAAACAAATAAATAGCTTTCACTAAGGCACAAAACAAAGGTTATAAAAATCCAAAGGATTGGGGAAGGGGAATGGACAAAGGACCTGAACAGACAATTCACAGAAAACAAAAACACAATGATTTGTAAACGTTAGGCAATATATTTGGCTTCACTTATAATAATAAAAGAAGTGCAAGTTAAAACTTCTATGAGTAGGCACCTTTCATCCACCGGATTGGCGAAGATCAAAAAGCTTGGCACTTCTCCCTGTTAGCAAGGGTGTGGAGAAACAGGTCCTCTCAGACTTTGTTGGTGAGAGTGAAAATGGTGAAAGGTTTGTGTAAGACAATTTAGCAGCATCTAAATTTTAAAAGTATACTCTGGCTCAGCAATTCCATGTGTATAAATTATTTGCTCAAGCATATAAAGATGTGGGTATTCACTGCAGCACTTCTTGTTCTAGTAAGTGACTTGAAAGGATGTAAATATCTGCTGATGGAGACTGGTTTTAAATATATTATAGTATAACTTTATAATGGAATACTATGCAGAGGCTAAGAAGGAAGTTGATCTCTATCACTAAAATATAACCCACAAGAGACAGTTACATTACAAAGAAGTACAGTATACAGAACTGTGTGTACCATATGTAAATATTTGTTTTAAAAAAAGAAATTGCTCTAGAGAAATAAGCAAGAAATCCATATGGTATCTGTGGAAGGGCAGAATATAGCAGGCGAGGAGTGATTAAAGGAAAGGAGTAGAGTTTTGACCTTTTTTTCATTTTACAAGACAGAAATTTTTTTAAAAGATTTTATTTTTAGAGAAAGGGAGGGAGAAAGAGAGGGAGAGAAACATCAGCCTGTGCTTGCCTCTTGTACACCCCCTACTGGGGACTTGGCTCACAACCCAGGCATGTGCCCTGACTGGGACTTGAACCAGTGACCCTTTGGTTCACAGGCTGGCACTCAATCCACTGAGTCATACCGGCCAGGGTACAAGTTAGAAACTTTTTTTTAAAATATTTTATTTATTTATTTTTAGAGAGAGGGGAAGAAGGAAGAAAGTGAGTAAGAGAAACAGCAATTGGCTGCCTGTCTCATGCCTCCAAATGGGGACCTGGACTGAAACCCAGGAACGTGCCCCGTCTGGGAATCGCAACCTTTTCGTCTGCTAGTCGGTGCTCAACCCAGAGCCATACCAGCTATGGCTAGAAACTTTTAATGTCAATTACATTAGCTGCTGTTTTTAACTTTTCAAAACAGATAATACATACACTTGAGAGAAAAATCCAGAGATACAAAAGGATAAACAGTAAAAAGTCTCCACTAAAAAACAAACAAAACAGAAACCCCCCACTATGATGGGGGTATGTCAAAGGGACACAGGAGCAAACTGAATACTGGAGAGTAATAAAGTAGTACTAGAAGATAACCTAAAGTATAAAAATAAATGCTCATGAAACTGACATAAGTGATTAAAGGAATGAATGAATAAATAGGGAACAATTGCCTGCGCAAAAGAATTCAAAATAATTTATACTATCAGAGGATCTCACAAAGTAGATCCTCTGCTTTCAAGAAGGTGAAGCATAATTTTCCAATTCCTGTAGTATGGGTTGTGCATAGTGACTGACTCCTAAAGAATAAAATATGGAAATAATGGGGAAGAGTAATTTTGCAACAGAATCTGACACGCACTGCCTCAGCCAGGTGATTAAGGTCAATGTCAATAGTGATAAATCATCTTGAAGGCGTGTACCCTTGCTATGATGTAATGAAAATTACACTGAGCACTTTACCTCTGCTCCCTCCTCAAACCTGTAACTCGTCTAATCTTAAGAAAAACAAATTACAAATCCCAAAGGCTCTGGCCAAGTAGCTCAGTTAGTTACAGCATTGACCCAATATAGCAAGGTTGCAGGTTTGATCCCTCCCTGGTCAGGGTGCATACAAGAATCAATGAATGCATAGATAAGTGGAACAAAAAATCTTTTTCTCCCTCCCTTCCTAAAAATCAAATTTTAAAAAATCCCAAATAAGGGACATTTTATAAAACACTTGACCAGTACTCCTTAAAACTGTCAAGATTATCAAAAACAAGTCAAACTCACAGTCAAGAGGAGCCTAAAGAGACATGATGACTAAATATAATGTGATGTCCTTGCAGGATCCTGGAACAGACAAAGGACATTAGGTAAAAACTAAGGAAACTGAAAAAAGTATGGATTTAAATGAATAGTAATCTATCAATACTGACTCACTAATTATAACATATGCAAGATGTTAATAGAGGAAACTGAGTGTGGAACATGTAAGAATTCTCTGCAACATTCTTGTAATCTTTAGAAATCTAACACTGTTCTAAGTAATAGTTCATTTTTAAAATCCTCCCCAAATAAGTATGTTTCCTTTCTTCTCCTGACTCCATAAAGCACTTAACTTCAACTTGCCTCTTTTGATATAGGGAAATCATTTCTAATCTTTTCAACTACAATCAATAACGACACTCTAATTTAGTGAATGTTTATTGCTAAGCACCTTTTACATGCATTATCCCATGTAACCATTACAATGAACCTATGGGCTGGAATAGTCATTTTCCCTGTTTGTCCACCATGGAAACAGGCTGCAACTAGACCGAAGCCACCGAGCTGGTTAGTAAAGGCCAAACTCAAACTCTGGTCTGTCTGATGTCAAGGCTCTAAGCCCATGTTTTTCATTGGCTCAGGTTCCCCCTTCCTTCTATTCTAGTAGATAGATGTTGCTCACCTCAAAGCCTGTTTTGAAAGATGGGCCTCCCCAACAAACTGCTACAATGGGATACTATTTAGCAATAAAAAGAAATGAAGTACTGATACAAGCTACAACATGAATGAACCCTGAAATCATAAAGCTAAGTGAAAGAAGCCAGTTAGAAAAACTGGGTGAACTCTATGGTATATGAATAAATTATATCCCAATAAAGTTGTTTTTAAACAAACACTTTATAAATAAACCATGGCACAGAAACATACTGCTTAAGATTACATAGCTACTCTGCTGAGCTCACTGAGAATAAAGAAATGCATTTCCAAATAGCAGCCTCTCCATGGTGAATGATTTGGGTTTGGTCTGGTTTTCCCCAATGGTGAAAGTCATTTCCAGACTTCTCTTTGACCTCTGCCTGAGGAGCTGCCTGCAATAGGATCAGAATATGTGGAGATGAACCAATGGAGCACAGTGGCTATGATGACAGGCCCTTAGAAGGCAGCCCTTGGGAGTCTTTCCCTTTCCCTTTTTCTTCTCACAGCGTGTTTCTTGCTCTTCACAGTAGCTTGTAAGCTCCAGGAAAGCTGGAATTTTGTTTGTTTACTCCCAACCACTAGTTCAGTTCCCAACATGATAGACGCAGTGGTTGAATAATAAAGGGCAGTTCAGACTATAAATCAACTGAGGTAACAGGAAGGCTTCTAACCTGGGTTCTTAGGTACTGGTAACACAGAGATGGAAGTGGGGTCAGAGGAACACAGTATTAGGTCTAGGGGATATCTGAGTTATGTGGGAGAGGGTAGATACACATATCCAGAAAACATCTGAGAGTGCTTACAAAGGACCAGGGAACTACCCTAAATAGTGACAATGGCCCATTCCTAAACAGCAGAATGGGACAGTGGCACTCAGGAGAGATTATGTCCCATCTCTACAGTCATAGGGAAAGCAGGTAGTGTTAACTGTTTTTTTGGAATTTTCCTAAGTTGAACACAAGGACTGCCACGTGAAATCGTCTGCAAGCCACGTTTCTCCTGGTCACCTGTTTCTGATTTCTGTTGGAACAGTCTAGGCCTGAGTTTTCCCTAGAAGTCTTGGTTATGTGTAATGGCAACAGAAAATGTTGCACGTATCTTTCTTAAGGTGATGGGTACACTTGGAACAAGTCAATCCTGGGTGGTTTGAATGGGAGCCAGCCTCTCTAGCTCATTTTAGGTGACTTATTTAATGATTACATCAAATACTGATGTTAAGGGTAAAAAGGTAGTTGCAAAAGAGTACATTTCACAGGATAGCATTTTTCTACAATATTTTAGGCAATAGTCAGAACTAAAAGTATATCTCTGACAATTAAGTTTTCTCTGAGGGGTGGGATTTTAAGGGACTTTCCTGTTGTACTATTGTGATTGAAGTGTTTTACAATAATCATGTATAGAAAAAAACTCAACAGATTTTTAAAACACAGATCTTTTCTAATATAACCATGCATGTACACATATGTACATATAAACACATAGCAAAGGGACCTAAAAAACATATACCAAATGGTTAACAGCGCTTACCACTGGGGATGAGTGTTGGCAGATGAATGGGAAACTCAGTTTTACCTTTCTGTAATTTGAATCTTTCATATGTACTCTTGGGTTGTATGAAACTGTGAAAAACTCCAGTACCCAACACTCTAATCCCTTCATTCTGAAATAGTAAAGTAGCTCCCCAGGTTGTGTATGTGGGAACCTCTGTCAGGACATGGACAGTGTTGTCTTTATCCCTCCCTGACCCCAGGTCCCAGCCCCAATCCCCAAGCCCAGGTGACTCACACACACTGAAAGAGGAGCCAAGGGGCCTCATTGTAACACTCATTTTTATATAAATATCCGCAAGTCATGTTACAGAAGAAGCCCCACCTGGGAAAAAAGTCAACATTATTTTGTTAACCTGACCCCTGCCTTCTAGGCTGGGACTCAGCCTGGGGGCACCTGCTGCTTTGGGAAGGCTAGGGCTGCTGCCGAGAGGCTGCTGAAGAAGCTGCCTGTATGGCCCACCCCCAAGCTGACCCCCTTCTTTGGTGTGTGGTACATGGTGACCTTCTCTGGTCCTCCTTCTAGCCTGGGGCAGGGTGCTGGGAACAGGGCTCTAGAGAGCAGGGCCCAGGAATCCTGGGGGCACTTGGAAATGGAGTGAGGAGACTGAGCCACTAAGAAAGAAGTAGACTCTGAAGTTTAGGTTGAGCCTTTTGAAGATGGGGCACTCAGAGGTAATAGGAACAAGTAGGGGGAACCTGGGCTGTCAGCCAAGCAGGAAGCATTTGACCTTCTTTCAGGCGTAGGCACCCAGGTCCCTTCTCCTGTTGGTCCACTTCCTGCTGGACCCCATATTCTGAGGGATAAGCCCTGGGCCTGCCTGTCCCCTTCCAGCTCTTCCCCCTGCAATCTTCCCTCCCCCCACAGAGAAGCCAGAGGCCAGAAACACAGCACCAGTCTGAGGATTTAATTAATCAGGAAGGGGGATTACTGGAAGGGGTGCCCCTGTAAAAATGTACAAAAGGTCTAGGGGGGCTATGTGAAAGGGGAGATAAATATGTACATGGAACCCCCTTCCTGTAGCCCCTCCTTCCCCAGCCCTGAGAGGGCATGAGGACTTGGTGGTAGGTGAAGGGGAGGGGGGGCACTTTGGCCTCTGGCTTAGTGAGCCCTTGGGGAGGCAGGCCAAGGGCCTAGGGGCCCTCAGAGGGGGCAATCATGCACCTCAGGAAATCATGAGCTATGACCTCTGAAATGACCCCCACTCTAATGTATGTGTACACACACACTCCTCTCTAGAGGTTTGTGATCTCTGCCCTCCCGATGACCCCAAGGTTCATCAGATGCTTGATCTCATGGGGGCTGGGGCTCTGCTCTCAGGGTTCCATGAACTCAGAGGTGGCTGGTGAGGTCATGACCTTTGCCCTCCAGCCCTGGCTTAAAACCTCAGCTCTAGGATCTTATCAAAAGGAAGGGGGGATGGAGCTTTGCCCCTGCCCCTCCCCTTCCCTCACCTGTCAGCCCGGGCTGGGCCAGGGGCCCTAGGTGGGGAACTAGGCCGAGGGGCGGGCACAAGTGGAGGTGGTGCCCCCAAAAGGGCTCCTGGTGGGGTCTTGCTGAGCAGGTGAGGGGTTCCTGGGGCCGCAGTAGGTGGTGGTGGAGGAGCCAACCGGCTGTATAGCAGAGAATGGGCAGGCTCTAGACCATAGAGGCGGGCAGCAGCCACTGCCCCTGGTCCAGTCAGCTCCTCACCCGCCTCATAGAAGCGTGGTGGCCTTGCAAGGCGAGGGGGCCCTGCCAACCAGGTTGGCTCCAGGAAGCCAGCACAGCGCTCAGGAGGACCAGGGCCAAGAAAGGGGGATGGCCGGGGCCTTTCAAACAGCAGGTGAAGGCCCTGAGGCCCAGTGGCAGCGGCGGCAGCGGCGGCGGCAGCAGCGGCAGCTGCGGCGGCAGCGGCGGCAGCAGCAGCAGCCTCCTCTTTCCGTTCTTCCTTTACCCGCACAGATTCCTTGGCTGGCCTGGCCCCTTCCTCACCAGCCCGGGTCTTGGGAGTAGCAGGAGATACTCGGGGCTGGGGCCGTGAGAAGGGGAGGTCCCTGGGGAGCAGGTATAGGGCAAAAGAATAAAGGTACTCTAGAGGTCAGATACAGGCTGAGGGGGAGGGGGAGAGCAGGGAGCTGGGAGGCCAATTTTGGGGAAGCATACCTGTCTTTCTCCTCCTTGGTGAGAGAAGACTCCCTCCGCTCCACAGGCCGTTCCTTGTCTGAGCCTGGAGTCCGGGCGGCCTCAGGGGGCCGGACCCAGGCAGGAAAGGCCAGAGGACTGCGATGCAGGCGACCCCATGGATCTGGGGGGGAGGCGAAGGCTGGTGGTGCCCCTGGGCTTTCTTTCTGGGCAAAGACGGCGCCGGAGTCTAGACAGAGAGCAAAGTAGAGATTGACAGGAGCCAAGAATGAGAGGCCCCACTTAAGGCACCCTCTCAGCCTCCTGCTTTAACACATTAACTCATTGCCACTGCCCCGCACCATCCTATCCCAGCTAGCACTCACTGAATGTGGGGCTGCCCAGGCCTCCAAAGGCCCCATTGGAGAGAGCAGCCAAGGAGGCGAAGCTTGTGGGACGCCCAAAGGGATCTGTGGGAGAAAAGGGGATGGTTAGAGCACTGGGCAGCTCACTCTCAGCAGCCACCGAGAACTAATGGAAAAGGCTGGTCAGCAAGCAGGCCCTGAAGACCTCAGGAACTCTGTCTTAACAACTAGGTATCAAGCACTTCCTCTTGGCCCTGGCTAGGCAGGGAGTTCCGACATGCATGAATTGTTTAACCTCACAAACCCATTAAGGCAGACAGGATCATTCCTACTTAATGATGATAAAAAAGGTTCAGAGAAGTGAAGTGACTTGCCAACAGTCAACTAACCAGTGAGTGGTACCTCCAACCTACGGCCTCTCTGACTCCAGAGGTCAAACTATTAACCCACCCTCCCCCACACCAATTATCCAGAGCAGCTCTATAGCAAGCCAGTTGCCTGGAGACCTCTGCTGGCTTCCTCCCACTTGACGTGCGGGGACCTTCCCAGACTGACCCTACTTGCACGCATGTGTCACATAGCCAGTCGGAACAGCTAACCCAGCCCACTATGGGACCTCATGATTTCCTCTTCCAGGAACACCTTTCCCTATTCCATCAGGCTCAGATCCTCCTTATCTACCCAAATCCAGGTTAGATCTCCCCCAGTAACAGGCCTGAGAAGGCTAGGAGCCAGTGACCATGCTCTCTTCTGGGGCTGTGCAGCCTTCCTCTACTTCCTCTTACTACCACTATTTTCAGAGAAATACCTGAACTAGCAGAGATTAGCAACCACTCTGCCCCTTCCTACCCCATTTTACAGACGATGAATCAAGGCTCAGAGGGAGTACAGTAACTTGTCCAAGGTCATGAAACAAGTGGAAATCAGGTCCACTCTAGATTTCAGCTGCCTTTCAGGTCTAACTTCCATCCCCAGCTTAAGAACTCCTGGAAGTCAAAGACAAAGCCTGAGTTGCCCCATATGCCCTTGGCTCTTACCAATGTGGGTGCTGGGGCTCAGAAAGGGTCCATGGGCCCCGGGAGCTGCCGTAAAAGGGTTGGCTGCAGCGTGGACGGCACCTGGGGCAGAGAGGTGGGAGATTCTGATGAGGCTGAGTGGGCACAAGGTGGATGTCAGGTTAGACATGGGAAACTTTAGGCCCTAAAAAGTCTGGCCAGACTCACCAGTCGCAGTGAAGAGGGAGGCGGCTGGGTGGGAGAGCTCCTGGCCAGTGGGCAGGGCCCCATAGGGCCCTGGAAGGCAGGGCAGGAGATCGTTCCGAAAGTCAAGCTTGTGGGAGTCACCCTGCACGGGACAGGGAGAGGGGCAGTGAGTGAGGAGCCAGGCTGGTCCTGCTCTTGCCCTTCCACCCCTAAACCACGTCCCAAGGGCTGGCTGATAGCAAGAAGGGTACTGGGGGCCCTCTCTCACCACCATCCTAATTAGCCAAAGAACCTAGTGCTAATTGCAGAATTGCTCCGACAGTGACTGGGGACAGGATGGGATGTTTCTGGCCAAGATTCTGCCAAGCTCTACTGAAGGTAGATGCCCAGAGTTCAGGCAGGCCCACTCTCCCCAGCCCTCCAGCCCCAGTACCTTCATCTTTTCCTGGTGTCTCAGGATCATGTAAGCCACACGCACATGCATGGCACACCACTTCCCTGGTTTCTGCCGCCCCAAGAAGACGACCAAAGGAAAAGGGAAGGAAAGAATGTTCACTCGTCACCCACTCCAGGCCTGGCCCTGGGCTCAGACTTGCTACACATTATCTCCTTTTATCATCTCTACAACTGAGGGATGACTAGGTCCATTTCAAAGCCTAGGAAACTGAGGCTCAGAGAGATAAACTGTCTTGCCCAAGGTCCCATAGCCAGTTACATCTGAACCCAGGTCTCTGGCTTATGGTCCTTTCGCTTTCTGCTATTCCACATCCAGCTGCCTCCGTATCTTGGACTTTTCACTTATTCTCAAGCAGGAACCCCCACCCTCCACCCCTCAGCCAAACACCCTGACACCAGCCCCCAGCCTCATGCAACCTGAGGTCCTCACCAAACTCACCCTTAAAGGTGGCCGGAAATGATCAGGGATCTGAGGATGGCAAAGCAGAGATTGGTGGCAATTCACACCTGTTTACTGAACTAGACACCTTATTGTCTGTCTCAGCCCCCAAGTCCCCCCAGACATCTCCCTGAACCCTGTGTGGCTCCCTCAATCCTTTCCTGCTTGTGATGAGACTCCTTCCTCCATCTCTCCCAGTCTGGGCTTCATCCCTCCAGCACCAAGTTCCTGAACCAGTTCTAAGAAGATCCTTTATTTGGAAGGCTAGGGAGCATGTTGGTGGGCAGGAGGGACACATTCCTCAACAGAAGACACCCTATTAACAGCTTTATGTAATGAGGTTCTGTTTAAGATTTCTTCAGAGAAAAGCATTTACAACTGCTAAAAGAGGTTGGAAAACCTCTAGTCTATCCTTTAGGAAATACATCCTGTGTTTTTCCACACTGTTCCCAGAACCCCAGCCTCTAAGCGGGAGGTAAGGCTTGGGCTCCTTGTGCCCCTTCACAACAGGACAGCTTATCTTCTCACTGTTTTATGGACAAGACTTCCTGGTAGGACATCATGTGGAAAAAAGTTTTGTCGCTTAAATTTGAAAAACCTTACGAAAACCACTGCCCTGGCAATCTTATTTCTTAGGCAACATCACGAAATTCCTATTCCTCGGGCCTGGGAAATCATATCATTTATATAAGGAACACCCTCAACCACATATTAAAAGAAGGGATCAGTGATTCATTCTCAAGTCAACCCTCCTGCTTAACTGAACAGATCCTCCTACTTCAGCCGAACCTGCCCTGGCCCCCCCTCACCTGTGTCCCCTTTTGGGGAAGCCCGCTCGGCACTGGCCCCAGTCGTGGTGGCAGCTCGGGGTTCGTGCTCTGGGGAAGGGGAGTGGAGGCATCAGTCAGAATAGCTGGCACTGGATATAAAATGGGTCTAGAACCAAGCTGGGGACTGGGGCAGGGAAGGAGGTATGGCTTTGGGGAGACCTGGGTCCACCATGTGGATCTGGAGGACCTGGGTTTTAAGGGGTAGGAGGTGTTGGTGGTGTCCAGAGTGGGAGCTCACCTTGGGCTGGAAGGCCCCCTGCAGGGAACCAAAGGAGACAGCCGGTGGGAGGCCCGGAGGTAGGCCGGGCACTGCGGGAGGGAAGGCCGTGTACGGCTGTGGAGAGAAGGGAACTAGTCCAAGCTGGGGGTACAGGTACAGCCCATGTCTGGTCTGCCCATCAGTTCTCTGGCCTCCACCCTAAAGCCCCCCAGGGAGACCTCTCAGGCTCAAAGCTCCTGCTTTTCAAGATGAGGACTGGACCCGAATAGTTAGGGCCACGCGCACTGATGCATCTATGCCCACACACCACACACATGCACTCACATTATGCCGGAAAAGGCCTTCCATCTTTCCTGGGTATTTCTCAAACTAGGGAAGAGAAGGGAAGAGTAAGCTGCTAGCCAGGTACCCAGGGCATTCCCCTGGAAGCCAGACCCTCCCCCCAAGTCTCGGAGCTTCATCACTGGCCCAATGAGGAGCTCACCATGTGGGGGCCATGGGGTGGCAGCAGACCCGGGGGATAAGGGGTGAAGTGCTGGTGGGTATGCTGGTGGGTGTGCTGGTGCTGGTGGTTGTGCTGGTGGAACTGGAAAGCCAGGGGCCTGGCTGAGCCCCCTGGCCCCACCACCTCGGGGTAGCGAGAGTTCAGGTCCTGGCCGATCAGGTCCTGCTCTGTGGGAGGGGAGGGGGAGAGGCTTTAATATCTGTTGCCACCATGTCAGCCTCCTTGGGCCCAGGTGACTGGCCTTCCCTTTTGGCCTTGAGACACTCCCTCCTCAAGCCCTGCAGTCTGCTAAGGTCCAAATGCCCCAAAGCCAACTGGGTCTAAGCCCAGGGCCATGGCCCCCCACCCCCCGGCCAGGATCCCAAACTCACCAGAAAGGGCGTTAGCAGCTGAGGCCCCAGGGTGCCCTGGCACCTGCAGCAGTGGTGGGGGTGGGGGCAGGGTGGGGCCAGAGGAGAACAAGGAGGGGTGGTGGGGTGGTGGTGGGGGCCGCAGCCCAGGGGGAGGAAAGCCGTGGTTGGACAAAGGCAGGGGCAGTGAGGGCGTCGGGGGCCGGTGGGTGAGCTGCGCGGACGAGGAGGAGGCAGATGAGGAGGAAGAGGACGAAGAGGATGATGAGGGGGGAGGCTGAGCCACGGGAGGGGCCGGGGCCTTGGGGGGCGGCCGTGAAGAGCTGGGGAGAGAAGTGGGGAAATGAGTGAAGGGTTGGGAGGTGCCAGCTCTGACAGGAATGGGTCAGAAGCCTGGGCGATACAACTTGACCTTGGTTCTCCAACATGGAAGGTGGTAGAACCTGGCCCCCAGGACCTCCACCCCCGCCCCGCAAGGACCCCATCCTCAGACTGAGGTACCTCCCTCACCCAACAACCCCCTCTCTCCCTCTCTTGGTCTGGTCTTCCATACAGGTGCCTCTGATGACTTTGGCCACATGACTTTCCCTTTTCTGACTCAACCACAGCACAAAACATATCATTCACTTTGAAGCTTAATTACAACAGGCCACTTGGGTTCCTACCCTATGACAGTGGAAGCAGCACCATGCTGGCCTGGCCTGAGAGTTCTAGGCCCATCTTGCCATTAACATCCTGGGTGACCTTGAGCAAGTCACTGCCCCTCTCTGAGCCTTAGTTTTCTCAATAATAAGACAAAAAAAAGCAATGATGACAATAATATAGTACCAATAATTCTTACCCTTTAGTGAGCACTTACTGTAGACCAAGTGCTGTCACTTGTTTTACACGCTAATCCAAGTGTAAAACATTCCTCCAACATTTCACACCACCTTCCCAATTGCTGTCGCACCCATATAACTACCTGTACCCATTTACTTCTTCCTTTAACATAACATTTTTATTTTTTATTTAACTTCACCCAAGCCATAACAGGTGAAATCAAAGGGCTGAGGTACTACTCATTCTTTCCTAAGGCATGTAAAAGCTGAAAAAAGTTTACTCACATAACACCTGAAATTATATCACATATCACTAACGATGAGCATACACACTTTGGGAAACACCGCATTAACTCACAATTAGTCCTCACAACAGCTTTAGGATGAAGATACCATTATTATACCACTTTTAGAAAGAGGAAATTGAGGCTCAGAGACGTTAAGTGACTTCTCAAAAATCACACTGCCAGTAAGGGGCAGAGCAAGAATTTGAATCCAGGTCGGACACCAAAGCCAGCACGCTTAATCATCACGGCAGCATTTCCCAAAGTATGTTCTGAAAAAGACTATTCCTAGCAGATGTGCCTTGCAAAAAGACCTCAGCAGCAAATAATACTGGGAAATGGCACAAATTGGATTCCCCTGCACGAAAATATACAAAATGTTCAGTTTTGTAATAATCTTTTTAATTCGTTTCACCCAGTGTATTTCAAACTTTTCAGTCTGAGCCTTTTCAGGTATCTCAGATGTACTAGCCCATGTCCCAGCCACAGAATGCAAGGGTTGGTACCAAAATGACCGGGTCTCTCCAGACCAAACCCCTAGACCACTCACCTGCCAGTGCTGAGGTCCAGGCTGCTGCCATAGGGAGAAGTGCGGAGGCCAAAGGGTGAGACCCGAAGCTGCAGCTGGGGTGGGGGTGGCAGACTGGGGGCGGCCGGCAGGGGTGCTGGGGCTGAGACAGGAGGCCGAGGGGCTGGTGGAGGTGGCGGTTCCTTCGGGGGGAAAGGCACTAGCAGCGGATCGGGCCCAGGGGGCTGTTCCTGGCTCCGCTCCAGGCCCGACACTTTAGGGACTATGGAGAGTTTTGCTTCACAGTTCCCATTAAAGGCGCCATGAGGGCCCGAGGCTGTGAAGGCAGGACAGCATATTAAGACCCATGCTCAACCCAATTCCCTCCTTCATCTCCAGCCCCAGACTTCTGGACCAACCTTTGCTGGTTGAGACAGTAAAGGATGGATCGAGGTCATCATCGGAAACCTAGGGAAGAAGGGTAGGGACAGGGTCAGGTTCTGGTTAGGCCAGACCCTTCCTCAGGAAGGCCAAGAACCTCTGCAGCCTGCTAAGAACCGGCAGTGGTGGCAAGTCTATTCCATCACCTTAGTTAAAACCCATTAAAGACTGTGTTCTAGGGTGCCTATGCTTGGGGGAAAAGGATGAAGCAGCTGAGCTTAAGAATCTATCTAATAGGCCAAGAGGCCTAAATCATGCTAGCACTAAAGTAGCAGAGAAGCAAGGAAATCAAAACAAAAATGCCAGATATCACTAAATAGGCCAATGGGCCTGACTTATTTGTTACCAAAAAATTATAAACGAATTGCTGATATTTAGAAGTCCAGATTGTTTATAAAAACTCAGACTTGCAGCTTCTCTTGAGAATGGGCCCCTAGTCTTGCGTGGCAACAATAAGCTAGTAACTAGATAGTGGCTGCCCCCTTAAAACGGACAAACTCTCTGGTTCACCATAGTCCCTGTCCCGCCAACTTTTAAAACTAAAACAAGACACACACCAGTGAGTACAAATTTAGTTAATTACAGGGGTAGAGCACCAACTGTTAGAACCCATTATTTCAAAATAAGCAAGTCCGCCCTATTAATAAACTGAAATACACCTTTATAGTGTATGGTCTTGTGCCAACTACAATTTTTTAGTATCCTCAATACCATGGTCTCTGCTCAGACTCTAACCTATAAGACTAATGGCCAGCAAGAAGGACCAACTTGGTTCTACAGCCACTCTGAATTCCTGGGAAGAACCACTGGCATCTCTGAGAGCTTTAGAAAGGATGACACACCAAGGTAGGAGCCTTCTATTCTTTGGTTGACTGGATCTAGTCACCAAAGAAATAATTTACTCTCTCAATTCCCCCTCCCAGAAACCTAATTCTGGCTCAACCTAACCCATGTTTCCCACTCAAGAGGAGACTCTGTGTGCTGCACACAGGAGTCCTTTAAGCTGCAGGTCATTTTATAAGCTGTAACACTGCCCACTCAGTAAGTTCTAGCTCCACTCACCCTCTCGTCCAGATCGCTTTCTGCATCACACTGGGGAGAAGGAAAGACAGAAGTGTCACAAAAGGGAAGGAGTGAGGCCCAGAGACGGAGTACAAGAGGCGGGACCAGTACAGGTGGAGAGCACTTACTATGTATCCAGCTTCTAGAGAGTGACGGGAGGAGGCCTGAGAAAGATCAGAGTCCAGAGTTAAAGGAAGCTGACTGGTGAGGCCTATGGACAATGTCTAAACTCCCCTACAAGGCACTCAAGGCCCCTCTGACCTACTCTCAATCTCCTTCTAGCTTCTTCCACTGCTATTGCCCACCCTTGTTCCCAATGCTCTGGCCATTTCCCAAATACACCAGACTCTCATATCTCTGTGCTTTGTCCAAAACAACTTTGCCCTGTTTCTTCTCTCAGCAAAAACTTATGACTATTCTTCAAGGCCTGACTAAGATATCCTAGGGGGCTTTCCCTAACCACAACCTTCCTCCCATCCCCCAGGCAGAATGAGTGGCTTCCTCATGTGGGTTTCTGCAGCATCTCTCCCAGATCGCTGCCTCCTTTAGCTTCTCAAGTTTTGATATAGGTATTCACTTGTAGACTGTTTCTTTCTCACTAGACTGCCACCACCTCCAGGGGGGAGGGCAAAGACACATCTAATTCATTTATGATTCAACTAAGTCACTTTATATCTCGAATTATCAGCATGTTGAGGCAGACTTAATTCCAGCCAAAAGCAGACAAGTCTCACTGTGGACAAGTCTTTGTTAGATTGAATGAGTAAGGAGCTCAAATCTGCTTTGCTTTCGTATTTATCCTTAGATAGTGAGTTTTAAAAGACAGAGATCTAGGACCAACTCACCTCTTTCCTTCTCCGTTTATTGGGCCATTTTCTGGCGCGATCTCCAGAGGGCCGCCCAGGCTCCCGATCAGAGCTGTCCCCTGGCTCCCCAGTGGCCCCAGTGGAGCCTCCCCTCTTCCGCTTCCCAGAATGCTTTAGCCGATGTTCCAATCGTTCTGGGGGCTGAAGAGAGGCATCCTTCTGTGGAGGAGGAGGTGGGACTAAAGTAGATGGAAAAAGGAAAGCTCCCAACCTCTTCAGGGTGACCAGGATACCGAAGTGGCTCCCAGGCGGGGTAACCTGGTTGGTCCTTGGAGACTACCTCTACCTCCTCCCACCCCAGGGCGGGGCAGAGGCCTGGCCAGCGCAGCCGGTTGCTCTGGTTTGGGGTGCCAGTACTCCCCCCACAACTCCACCCACTCCAGGCACCATACCCTTCTCTCTGACCCTGTGGAGCCCCCAAAGGTCCCTAGCCCCATCAGACCCCACCTGCAAGGCCTCAAGGCTGGCGAAGCTGGCGATGGCAAAGCCATCGATCAAGTCCTCCTCCTCTTCTTCCTCCTCTTCAGGCTCCTCCTCGGCCTCCCCGTCGTCTGCACCCCCCTCCTCCTCCTCCTCCTCCTCCTCTCCGCGACTACCGGAGCCGGCAGGGCGCTTCCGAGCTCGGGGTCGCGGTGGCCGAGGCCTGGGACGGGGCCGCCGCCGTCTCGGGCCTCCAGGCCGTTCTCCAGACGAAGCTGACGACCAGGGCCTGGCGGGCGGCGGCGGCGACGACGAGGACGAGGATCCGCGCGGGGCGGCCAACAGGGCCCGGGGTGCGTCACCACCAGGACCTCGGCGGCGCCGCTGCTCCCGGTCTCGATCTCGGCGCGAGCAGCGCCGCCGCCGCCGCTCTCCCTCAGCGGCCCAGCCGGGGCCGGGAGCCGCGGCCGTCTCCATGGCGACCGCCCTCAGTGCCGCATCCGGAGGCGGCGGGGCTCGAAGCGGCCTGTCCGCAGGCCCGGGGTCGCAGGCGCGGCGCTGGCTGCTGCACAGGGACCAGAAGGCCACGCTTCCTCTTTAAAGCAGATTCTGATGACCCGGAGCTTACCCCAAGGCCAAGGCCTGGGGAGCCGGCGCCGCCCCCGGGGCGACAAGCCCGAGGGTCACCCCCCCTCCCGTGGGGCCGGCGGGGACAAGACGGCGAAAAAGGGGCGGCCGTCCCTTTAAGGCGAAACCTCAAGTTGTCCAGCCCCTGGCCCCTTTAAGACTACTCGACGGTGTCCGGCCGGCCTAGTGCGGTGGCCGCCCCCTGCCAGGGGTCGAAACTAGTCTCCCCGAAGAAGAGGAAGGACCACCCCCTTTAAAAGGGACCGAAAGCTCGCCCCGAAACGCAGACCTTCCCTTTAAAAGTGTCTCAAGTCCTCCGGCTAAAAGAGGCCACCCCTTTAAGGAGTCCAGGGTCCTCAAAACAGCAGGCCGTCACTTTACAGGGTCGTAGTTTGTTTCCAGTACTCCGCAAGCGGCCGCTTCCCCTTTAAGCTGAATTTAAAGGACTTCTGGAGTGGGGGGAAGAGGAGGTAAGAATCCTCACTGGCTCCAGCTCTCCCAACAGCACAGTTTTCAATTTGTCAGCTTCAGTTCCGCGGCTTCCCCTTTAAGGCAGGAGTTGTAGTCTGCCGAACCCAGTGGCCACCCCTTTAAGGAGATTTAAAGGGGCCTCCGCCAGTCCCAGCTCTTCCAGCCTCCGCCTCCGGTCGCCATGAAAGGCTCGAAGTGGGGGCGGGACCGCGACGGCCAGCCCTCCAAAGCCCCGGATGTGAGGCAACAGTGACGGGTAGAGCTTCTCTGTCTGCCGACATAAACGTCTCTTCCTTCTTTCCTCGTCTCTGTGTGACTTTCTCTTGAAGGGATCCAAAAACCGGCCGTTGGTCAGCGGGGGAGCTCCAGCGCACCCTCTTGTCTCCTTTGGAGTCTTGGGCCTCTTCTCCGCCAGGACTTCCCTGCCCCTCCTCCCTCTTCCTCCTCAGCCTACGCCTCCTTCCTCTCTCTGCCTCCTCCCACTCTTTGCCCCTCCTCCCCCGCCCGCACCCCTCCACAGGTTTAGTCGTTGATAGGTGGAAAAGTGTACGTCAGGGTGGAGGGCGGAGTCAAAGTCTGGGAGTGGGTAATTTGTAACCGCCCTCAAACTCTGGATTGGGTAAACGTCAGAATAGCTCCGTCGTTCATCAGGTCTCGTGACTTGACTGGTTAGAAGTAGGTGCTTGGGCGGTTCTGCAGGGGACTCCGCCTTTTCCTGTTCTTCGGTCATTGGTCCACTTTCTGACGGCCTCAAACCGAACAGCCGAGATGTGGTGCGGGAGCCGTGGGGAGCGGTTGGCCACTGGGTGGCGCGCAGCTGCGGAAGATACCTGTCGACCTCCAGTTACGTCGTCTTTGCCGTTCTGCCGCTTGGCTTAAGCCAAAGGCCTCCTGGCTTCTCGTCACGCGCTTGTCAATACCGTCGTCTGGGCAGGATCAGGTCCATGGAGTAGGGTGACCGGGACACGCGGCGCCCCTGGCGAGTGCCAGATGCGCGGGGAGGAAGCACATCGCGTTTTCTTTCGGTTTAATGGCAAAGTGCTGGCCTGTGGTATCTCCGTGCTAACAACGAAAAATCACCTTGCTCTTGTATACCAGGCACTTTCTCACATATTAACTCATTGGGCAGTAAGGATTATTTTAGTAAAGTATTGCTATTAGCCCCATTTTACAGAGGGGGAGGGGATCGATGCACAAACATTTAGTTTGCGAATCAGGATTTGGGCTTGACCTACCTCTAGTTTGTACTGTTAGCCACTGCTCTATTTTGCCTCTAAGTTATCAGAGCTGTAGAGTGACATTTCTGATCTCTGTTTGCATGGGTTATCCTTTTAATATAGATATCACAATGATACATTCAGTATGCTTTCCAATGTTTATATGGGTATAACCCCCCCCCACTGGGTTATGAGCAAATCAAGTACCATGACAGTTTTTTGTAGGTGTCCAATTGTTGAGTGGTATCTAGAATCCAGCAGCAGGTGCTGCACTGCATGATAGGAGGAATTCAGGGCCATCTTGATCATGGCCTTGGTCCACTCTGGGATTTTCAGTCTCCTCTTTATTGTAAATGAATTGGGAGGACCAGGGTCCAGGATCACAATATCTTCTGGAACAGATTCAGAAGTATCCCTCCACACAGGAAAAATCCTCAGTTATCTCCAGTGACCATTTCCTGATTTTCTTCCTGTTATCTAACCCTCATTGCCTTCCCTAACACCTCCCCCATTTCCCAGTTTTTGAGTGCCAAAGTAGAAACATCAGCCAATACTGCCAATCAGTCTCCCAACTCAGCTAGGAACATACAAAAGAATCAGAAGTATATTGAAAACTTTACTAGAAATATAGAGAAAAAAATGAAATGGCCTCAAAGATTTCTCCGTCCCAGATGGATGTACAAATAAACAGATTAAGCTCCCAGGTCTGATGAGGCGGCTCCCTAATCCACTTCCTCCTCTTCCAGGAGCAAGGCATCCAGCTCCTTCAGCCGCTGCTGCAGCAGGGGTCCCACATCTGGGCTGGGGGCCACATTAGGAGTAAGGGTCCTGCCAGCTGCAGCCCGGACCCCACGAGATGGCCTGCGGGATCGAGGAAGGCTGCTGTCCCGAAATTCCACAGCCCGCCGCAGCTTCCTTGAGCTGGTAAAAATCAGAGTTCCGTTGCGCTCCCTCGGTTCTTCGAAGATGGTCTCAAAGGTCCTGGACAAGGCAGGGAGGGGCGCTGGTTACCAGTTCTAGCCTTCCCTCTTATCAATCCCAAAGCTTTAAAGCTTCTCACCTCCTGGTTGTAGGTGATTGATAATTCTTGTTGGTATAAATTTCTTCCAAGCTGAACTCCTTCTTGTTCAACCTGGGAGCAAAGAGCAGAGACCACTAAAAAACCTGGAGCCAGTGAGGTCTGGAGAAGTGATAAACAAGGCCTAGTTTGCATTTCAGTTTCTGGGACATGCCAGGTATTAGGAGTACTGCCTGAGGCAGACAGATGGTTCTAAGCACAAACCATGTTCAGACCAAATTGGACTGGGCTCCCTAAGAGGAGACAAAGCCATACGTCAGAGAATGTGAATCTACATCTGTTTGGCCAGGGCAGCTCCATACACAGTAAGCATTCACCTGATTGGTCGAGGCAGCCCCATTGGTGTAAGGTTTAGTTGAGGACGGGCCACTGTCCTGCGTATTCTAAATCGAGAAACTTTTCCCATGGTCTGCAAAAATGGGGCAAAGGGTAAGAATGCAGCATGGGAACAGGCTTCCACTAATCTCCTCCCCTTCATCTGTTCATGTACCTTGGTCTCGGGGTCCGACAGCACTTGGTCCTGTGAGGCCTGTGGCTCCTTCCCCTTGGTTGAACCCAGCCTACAGAGAATGTAAAGGCTCAGGGTCAGACAACATTCAGAGTAGTATCCCCAACTCCTGCCCACTGGATACTAGGGAAGGAGGCTAGGTCTGGACTGTGGCCAGGGATTTAAAGGTTTATTGAGCACTACCTGGGTTTTGCAGGTTCAGAGAAGGAGGAGGAAGTGGATGCGGTGGACGAACAAGATGTGATGAGGGGAGGAGAGCCTCCCACTCCTCCAAGAGGGAAGACCTCTTTCCGGAGACAGGGTCGAGGGGGTGGTGGTGGCGGGGCTCGAGCCATCTCTCCACTACCCACAGTATGCCGCCGAGGCCGTGGCCGGCTTGGGTGGTGTGAAGAAGGGGGCCAGCTGCAGGTATCTGAGCCAGGAGGCCCCAGGTCAGGGCAGGAGTGGCTTCGGCCCAGAGGTGGCTTAGGGAGAGGTACGGGGGGATGATGATCTTGAGCTCGCCACTGGCGGATAGGAGGGCGGGGACTGACGGATGCAGTACCCTCAGCAGCCCTGGACTGATCAGCCTCTGAGATGGCAATCTTCAACTCCAACTTCATGGGGGGTGATGGGGGTGGGGGTTGTGGGGCTTTGTTGGGTGTGAGGAAGATGTCAGCAAAGCTCTCCAGCTTGGAACGAACGGAACGGAAGAGGGGTGCCAAGCCCCAGGGACTGAGGCGGGGGCGTAAAAGGCTGGATGGCGGTGGGGTCGATGGGGCTTCCAGAACAGGATCTGGGGCTGAGGAAAGGAGAGGGTCACAGGTGGGCATTCCTTAGCTGCAGGTGGCTAAGCCCCACTTCAGTAGCTTCAGTCCCTCCCCAAACACTAAATTGCCCAGAGGAAGCCCATTCCTAGATAAAACTAAGCCCCAAATTTAGGAGTTGGACATCAGGCCTCTGAAGTTGAAATCCCATCTTCACATACCAAGCTCTGACCTGGGAGGGGGGTTAATCCCCATCCTCACCTGTGCATCTCACACTTCTAAGCTCAGCTAAGATTTTCCAGAGCTCTGAATTTCAAGCTCTGTCTCAGTCCTTACCTGGTGATAAGTTCTCCAGACGGTCTGCAGACAGGGCAGATGCCTGGAATGGGGCTTCCAGCTCCTTGGGCAGAGGCATTGTCTGGTGAACCATCATCATGGATTCAGCTCTGGGGTGAAGGGGCAAGGTAAAGGCTTCCAGATGCAGACCCCACCTGAGCCAGCACCTCCCCTGTCCCTTAAGGCTACTGAGGATGCCACATGGAACTACTGAACAAGAAAATTCTAATGCCCCTAGTTCTGGCTGCCTGGATAATGGTTGTTGTCTGGACATCTCAATAATTCCTTCCCCAACCCTCTCACCTTCTTGCTGGGATGATGAAGTTGGAAGTCTCGTCCGTGAAGCCCTGGATATAAACAGGGGATGTTTGTGGGTAGGTAGGGAAGCCCCCTATGGCCTCCTTAGCTTCCCGCATCCCGACTCTCCGTCTCCAGATACCTGCCTGGGTTCACACCAAAAACTTTTTCATATAGGTCTCTGTTCAAGCAGTGTCTTCCACCTAAAATGCTGTCCTATTTGAGCAAAATCTACCACAGACTCAACTCATCTACACTTGTTGTCTACCCATACTGGAGTGCCTTCCCCCAGCTACACCCCTAATATCCATAATAGAAGTTCCCATACTTCAGCTGGGGGTCTTGGACTGGCAACATCTTCTAACATCACCACCAGAGTGGGCTGGGGGGCCCGGTCCACCTCTTGTGAAGGGCCTTCCTCTGGGCCAGGGGTTGTCCTTGATCGATGCCTCAGGGTGGAAGACTGGTGGAAGCGGCTCAAGGGCTCTCGGCATAAGTGCAGTGGGTAGGGAGGCCTAGAGAGGGAACACAAAAATCAGAGGGGCTCAGCAGTGTCCCCAGCTTACCCCACATTCTGCCTTGCTCACCTGGCCTGTGACGACCACACGGCCTGTCGGGGTGGCGAGGCAGGCAGCTGGTTGTGGACAGAATCCCAACGGCTGCTGGGGTGCCATGGAGTAGAGGTCTCCTCTTGGGGTACCAGGGGGACCTAGAAATATTAATAAGTTGACAGAATGAGGTTGGAGTGTACAGGGCTTCCCTGTGCCTAACTGTGCCCTATGCCAAAAAGATAACAGAGGTGGTGGCTTGAATTCCCTCAAGACCTCCAAAGAGGCGAGACATCCTGAACTGGGGGCCACATAGTACTCTAAGCTACTGGTGTGGGAATTGGGGTCATCTCACCCAGGATCTTTGGAGAAATGAAAAAAAAAGAGGTTGATTTTGGGTTAGTTACTGCCCTGTTTGGGGCCTCCATTTTTCACTGTACAGTGGAGCCAGTGATGTCAGTTTGCGTCTTAAGGATTGCCTAAAAGTTGGGCTGGGAAGAAAGCAGAAGGGTTTCTTATACTTAAAGAATTGTAGGGATGTGGTTCCAGTCCAGCACTGTTGGCTGTGGTGAATGGGCACTAGAGACCCTGCCCAATTTGAGTCTGGAGTTGGAGAGCCAGGCAGAACTCTAATGTTAGAAAGGCTGCCTGAGCGATGTGTGTGAGAATGAGGTGTTCGGACCTCAATTATCCTCACTAGTGATCTGGCCTGACTGATATTGAGAAGGAACCTGAGAAAGAAGAGAGCCTCTTTAGTTCAGGGGGCTCACCACACGGGCAGCCATGACATCTTCCAATACCACGGCCAGAACCCGCCGAGAGGCCTTTTCCAAGGGTGATGGAGCCACTGGGGGCTGCAGCCTCGGCCGTTTCGGGCTTCTGGCTCCCCATAATGCTCGACTCAAAGGCTGGCGGCACAGACGTGGCTGGCCAGGTGGGCTGCAGGATGAAAGCAGAGGACAGTCGCCTGAGCCTGTGGTTGGCTTTGTGATTTCCCCTGTACAGTGGCCAGGCTTCCCGCTTCCCGAGCTCAACACAGGCTGGCAGGGTGCGCTCTCACCTGGATTCCCCGGGCAAGTCCATTGGGGAAGCGGCGGCTCCGGGGAGTCCCTGGGGGATCCCAGGCTGCAGCCTGGGGTGGGAGGTGGGGAGTGGGGGAGTGGGGAGTGAGGGCCAGCCCTTTTCCTGGGGCTCCGCCCTTCATGGTAGCCCGCAGCTCCCGGTAGCCCAAGGGCCTGAGAATTGGGGTGCAAAAGGGCGCCCCCGGTCGGCCGTCCAGAGCGGGCTTTTTCCCACTGCTGCCGCCGCCGCAGCCGCCGCCGCCGCCGCGATCAAAGGATCACTTGCGCCAGACTTAGCACTTGCCGCGAGAACCTGGATTGCAGCGGCCCCAGTTCTCCCACGGCCTGAGCCTCCTGAGGCCTTTGTCTCCGTAGATTCCGCCCTGAGAGGCCCCCCCGGGATCAGCTGGGATCCCGGTCCTGGGAGGCTCAGTTTCCGCCCGATCCCGCTGCGATCCCCATCCACTCCCAGTGAGTGGCTAAGGACTCCGAAGCAATACACCCATACACCGACGTTTCTCCCTCCCACCAGATCCCCTATACTGGATCCAAGCGGAAAGAATCCTACAGTGCGTTTCCTCCAATCAGACGCCGCGGGAGGATCCTCCTCTCCCTGTAAGCTTCGACTCTGCAAAGCTTCACTCAAGGGCCGCCCGAGCTTGAGCATCACAAACTCAGTCAGGATCCCGGGGGATCCACTGTCCAGCAGATAGCCCCTCCACTCCAATCCCGGGAGGTCCCGCCCACAGACCCCCTCCCTCCACCCTCTCCTTATCCCCGCCCAGCGCTCTCCCCAGCCAGGTCAAATGCTTCCTTCCTTCCCTCCCTCCTCCCGCCCTTTCTCCAGCCGCTCGGTGCCCTCCCCCGCGCACTGCTCACCGCCGCCTCCCGCCGATCTCGGGTCTTCGACGGCTCCCACCTGCGGCTCCTTTAAAATCAGCCTTACCCTGCACTGCCCAACCGCGGAAAGCCTTCTTCTCGGAGCCTCCAGACAATGCCCAATCGCCGGTCCGCGTCTTCCTGGGTGGTGAGAAAATAAGTGAAGCCACCTGGCAGCCATCATTCCTAGGGGCATGCAGCAAATTGGGTAGCACTGCCATTGTGGTTGAGGGCAGATGTCGCTGTCCTCAAGGAACCAAAGTGAAGCGGATGGCGTCACCTTCGGATGTCCAGGCAGTGGCGGAAGACTACGCCAAGTTTCTTGATATAGTGGGACAACAGTTGTGAAGTTAGAGTGCCGCCACGTTTTTTAAGGGCATCTTCCGGTTCTTTCGATTTTTTTTTTTTTTAGGCCAATCGATGTTAACTGAATGCTAACGATATATGAAATTCCCAATTTCCTAGAGAGGCCCCATCGAGGCGGGTTTCGGTACAGCCCTGGGTACCTCTGCTGGGTTCCCACCTCACAGGCAAGAGTTTGGGAGTGGGTGGCCAGGGCCAGAGACTAGGATAGGTACCCTTTCCGGCTCCGTTGCTCGCACGGTGTCCTGTAGAGACTGGGCTGAGCCAAAGAGGGGAGGAGACTAGGGGCGTTGGGCTTCAAGAGGTGGTGTACTTCTCTTCCAGGAGAAGTAGGGGTTTCTGCGTACCTTCCGTACGTCATTGCAGGAGACCAATAACCAATTTGTCGTGCTCGGTGGGGTCCAGCCTCTTTCCTTCCAGCTCCAGTCTCCTACGAGCCCTCTTTCAAGAGGGGTATGACCGATGGGGCGTGTAAATAGTCCTAGTAGTAAGGGATCAGGGATGTAATCCCGTTGCCTTGAGAGGCTACATTGAGGAATCTTTATCAGCAAGCCAGGCTGTTTGTGGGAAGTGGGTAAGACCTGCCTTTTTGCATTTGAAGGTGCTCTCCCTGCCTAACCATAGCCTGTTCCTCCACTAGTTCTCCTTCCCTGGTTCAAACCAGGGAGAAAGGGCCTTATCTTTCTTCCTTTTAGAAGGAGAAAGGAGAGAGAAATCACTTTGTTGTTGCTGTTATTCCACTTAGTTATGCATTCACTGGTTGCTTCTTGTGTGTGCCCTGACCAGACATAGAACCCGCAATCTTGCATAATCTAGGACTCATCCAGTTAGTTCTCAGCTCTCCCAGGACCACAGCAACTATAATGGCCTGCTGGGTCCTCTGGAATTCCATGATGAGGCCTCTGGTGGAAGTAGGCAGCATCTCTTTCAGCTACAGGTATTCTCTCCCTCTGGATCAGGACTGGCTACATAGTGCCTGAGGATGTTCCTTGGGAGTATGGTGGTGTTTGGAGATCCTTCTCAACCTTCATTAGGGCCCTCCCTACCCCCTGTAGGCTCTCATTAATTGCTTAAACATACAGGTGCTTCCTAGGCCCAAGAAAAGCTGCCAGATCTGAGTTTTTATTCTATAGGTGTCTTGAAGAACTCAACACCAAGGGCAAAGGAAGTAGTCTTAAAGAAGGAGCCTGAAAGGGAGAAATAAGGTAGGGAAGGCCCAGCCCTATAACCCTAATCTAGGACTAGAGTTCATCAAGTTGAAGTCTAACGTAGAGCCTGGTGTCTTGGCCCCCAGCCCAGGCTAGCAACTGCAAGGCTTCATAGTTTCAAGGTCTTACATCTGCCATCTTTGTGATTACCATTTCAATAACCCCTACCTTACCCACCACCTGTGTTCACACTCTAAGGTGCGGCCCCACGCAGCCTCCAGTAAAGCAGGTAATGTGCCTGGAGATTGGCTGTTAGGGCACATCAGTGTATCATTCTAAGGGGACCCTGGGCCCTTTTAGATTCTGCGTCTCCCACCTGCTTAACTGTTCCCTGGCTTCAGTAAAATGAGAACAATAAACGCTGCCATGCTTGTATCAAAATGGACTTGGAAAATCAAATGAGAAGTCACATCTGAATATGCCTAATAAATAAGTGAAGTCTCAGGCTACATGTAAAAAGAGGATGATAAGAATTGCCTCTTCCTCTTGGAGAGTTGCATGCCTTCTGGTCCCCAAGCCAGTACCCCAAGCTCTGCTCAGTACCTTTCTATGGAAGCCTGTAGCCTGAGCTCCAGATCAGCCACCTAGGTTGGGTTAGGATGTGGCTTTAGGGCATTGAGGTGAGTTCGGGTTGCTGCTCTGGTTTGCATCAACCATTCAACAAAATTTGTGGCTCCTGTATGCCATGCCCTGTGGTTAGATGGGTGCCCTAAGAGTTTGGAGTTTCTGTCCCTATATGCAAAAGTGCTACCCGGACTGGGAGGCTCGGTTGGAGCATCATCCCACGTACCAAAAGGTTGTAGGTACGATCCCTGGTCAGGGGACATACCCAGGTTTCAGGTTCAGTCCCTTGTCGGGGCACATATGGGAGACAACTAATCAATGTTTCTCATGCACATTGCTGTTTCTCCTCTTCTCTCTAAAATTAATATAAACATATCCTTGGGGTATGTTAAACACATATACATACATGTATAACTATATATGCATATTTAGTTTTTTTCCCAATATTTTATTTTCAGAGAAAGGGTCATGAGGGAGAGAAACATCAATGCATGGTTGTCTCGTGCACCCCCAAATGGGGACCTGGCTCACAACCCAGGCATGTGCCCCGACTTGGAATTGAACTGGCAGCCCTTTGGTTCTCAGGCCAGCTCTCAAACTACTGAGCCACACCAACCAGGGCAAAGTATCTTCATTTTTTAAGATCTTTTTTCTTCAACTGTTCTGACTAGATGTTTTCTGCTACCTTGTCCTCCAAATTAGTGATTTGATCCTGTCATTCATCTAATCCTATGTTGTTTTCTTCTAGTGTATTCTTCATTTATTTATTTATTTTTACTTCCAACTGGTTTCCCTGTCCTTTTTGTGTGTGTTTTCTATCTCTTTGTTGAAGTTTTCACTGAGTTCATCTATTCTTCCTCCAAGTTTGTTTAACATTCTTTAACCAGTGTTTTGAAATCTGCTTCTGAGAGATTGCTTGTTTCCCTTTTGTTTTGTTCTTTTTCTGGAGTGTTGTCATGTTACTTTAATTTGGGACATGTTTCTTTGTCTCATTTTGGCTTCATCTTTGTGTTCGTTTCTATGTATTAGGTAGATCTGCCATATCTTCCAGTCTTGGCAGGGTGGTCTTATACAGGTGTCCTGTAGGGCACAGGGGCACAGTCTCCCCTGGTCACCAAAGCTGGTGTTCCAGAGGTGTCCCTGTGTGGGTTGTATCCGCCTTCCTGTTATAGTTGAACCTTGATTGCTGTTTGGACATCAGTGGATGGAATCGACCCTCAGACTGATTGACTGTGGGGATTAGCCATGACCACAGCAGACAAATTTGTGAGTGTGTCTGTATAGGTGCTGACCCAACAGAGTGGGATTTGCCCCAGGGGGCTCTGATGCCTTTCCACATCACCCTCTGAGTATGCCATTTATGGAGCTGCGAGTATGGCATTTATGGCACACCCTTTGAGTATGCCAATCTGGAGGTGCCCTGTTATGGCCTGAAGGTGGCCACTAGGCATGTTGGTTCTGAGGCCCACTGAGAGGGACTCCCTTGCAGGCCAAGGTCAGCTGCTCCTTATGTCCACCCTGGGCCACCTAGTAGGAGATACAAAACTATCTGCAGTTGGTAGCTGACTGTGTTGGGCCCAGAGGCATGTGGGAGAAGCCATGCTGCAATCCAAGGCCAGCTGACACCAGTGCCAGGCCTCGGGCTGCACAGTAAGAGGCACAGGGCATGTCAAGGCCTGCTGCTGCTTTCCTGGGTCCTGTGGAGCTTTGAGAGTTTTTAGGAAATTCCAGCATGATCCAAGGCCTGCTGCCTGTGTGGAACAGCCGCTGAAAGATCCTTAGAAAGTGTGTGAGTTGGGTGTGGCAGGGTCACAGGGGGACACCAGGGTTGGGTAGGTGGTACTTAACCACGTTAACGCAGGTTCGGACTTGGTGCTTGCCTGTACCTGCACAAGCAAGCTGTGTGGGAGGAGGACTCTACACACGAACAATGGCAGCTGCCCCTTCAGCCCTAGCCCTGAAGCCACACAATTCAGTTTCTCCCCATATGTCCCTCATGCTTTTCAAGGTGCTGAGGGACTTTTTTTTTTCATTGAATAGGACTGCTGGTGGAAGAAAATGGCAGAGTGTTTTAATGAGGAGGTTAGCAAGATTTGGAGAAAATTGTCTTAGTGGAATAGAGTCAGAAGCATTGTTGGAATGTGTTTGAGTGAGCAGGGGCATACATTTGTGTCCTAAGTGGAGCTACAGTTTAGTAGCCAGTGACAGAAAAGCAACGAAGCACACCTGGAACAATTAAGTCAAGGCAGAGAGGAGGAATCAAAGGAGAGAGTGAGGATGCAGGAGAAATGAGAGAGCAATTACACACTCCACTGTATTCTCCAGCCTTAGAGAGTCTTGGAAAGGACAAAGTATCAATCATCCTTCCATCTTGAGAAGGAAGTTTGTTGAAGGAATTAAAGGTGCTGCACTTTTTAAATTACTTTTTTTTAAAGATTTTATTTATTTATCTTTAGAGGGGAAGGGAAGGAGAGAGGGAGAGAAGGAGAGAAATATCAATCTATGGTTGCCTCTTGGGAGTCCCCCGCTGGGAACTGGCCTGCGACCCAGGCATGTGTCCTGACTGGGAATTGAACCGAGATCGTGTGGTTCGCAGGCCCGCACTAAACCACTGAGCTACACCAGCCAGGGCTTAAATTACTTTTTATTGATTTTTTTAAATGACTTTTTAGTGAGAGAGAAAAATAGAGAGTTCTGTTCCACTTATTTATGCATTCATTGATTGAATCTTGTATGTGCCCTGACAAGGGATTGAATACACAGTTTTGGTGTATTGGGACAATGTTATAACCAGCTGAGCTACCTGTCCAGGGCAAGGGGCAGAGCTTTAACAAATGAAGTGGGAGAAAACCATGAAGTGGAATCTGGGACCCAACCCTTGGTTTCCCTGGACTAATTTCAAGAGAGTGGTTTACTAGGTTGAAATCTATAAGAATTTTCTCAGACCGTGTCATTCTTTTAGAACACAGTAGACCACAGAAGTTTCTGGAAAGCACCCTCCTGAGACAAAACTCCTGTTTATTCTCCAGTGCATGAACTAAAGCAAAACCCTAAAAAAAAAATAAAAAACCAAAACAGGTTCTCCTCTTTCAAATCTTAAAACTGTGTACTTCCTTTGCTCACAAATACTTAGTACCTCCCTGCTGCCTGCAGTTGTGAAGATCAAAATGCTAGTTCAATTCTCAGGGAAACATGCATGAATGCCTACCATATGCTACATGTATTTGTTCCCTAGGGCTGCCATAACAAAGCGCAACAAACTGGGTGACTTAAAACAACAGAAATTTATTCTCTTAAAGTTCTGGAAGCTGGAAGTTCAAAATCAAGGTGTCAGCAGGGCCATGTTTCCTCTGAACCCCGAACAGAATCCTCCCTTTCCTCCTGCTAGCTTTCGGCGGTCGCCAACAGTCCTCGGCATTCCTTGGCTACATCGTTCTGATCCTGCCTCTGTAGTCACAGTGTCTCCTTATGTCTGCTCTGTGTGTCTGCTTTTCTTTCTTATAAGGACATCAGTCATATTAGATTAGGGCCCACTCTAATCGAGTGTAGTCTTGTTTTAATTTGAGTACATCTGTATACAAAGATTCTATTTCCAAATAAGGTCACCTTCTGAGAGTATTAGGGATTAGGACTTGAACATATATTTATAGAGATACAAGTCAACCCCTAACAGTGCTATTTAAGTTTTACAACTTTGCTAGGTAGAAACTAAAACTGAGACTCAGAGATGTAAAGTGATTTACTGAATGTCACAAAGATAATTAATATGAGAGTTGAATGGTCCTTACCAGGCCTTTCAAGCTGCAAATATAACGTTCATTTTATGTAGCACGATCTTACCCAGATATTTGCAAAAACTCTTCCTCAAATATTCTATGCTAGAGCCAAACTGATCTAATTATTACCGTGATATATGTCCTATGCTTTCCCATCTTCAAGGACATAATTCTGTCTCCATTCATCCGTCTCCATTCATCCGTCTCCATTCATCCAGATTCTATCATCCTTGAGTGCGCAGCTCAAATGGAACCTCCTCCCTGAAGCCTTCTTCAGTCTTTTTCTCCGGGCCATGTGTCACTGTCCCTTCTGCCCTTCAGTTATTTGTGTTTCTTTCTCAAATGCAGATCACCTTAAAGGATTGAGTAGAGGGAAAATCAGATAATAGATGGGGAAATTTTGTAATATGTAGAATGCCCTAAATTTTTCAGTGAAGTTACAAAGAACTTTCACACATTTTAAAACAGTTTTATTAAGATAGAGCTCATATATGACATAATTGACCTATTTGAATAGTACAATTGGAAGGCTTTTTGTATAAATCACTACTACAATCTAATTTTAAAACATTTTCATCACCCCAAAACAAATTCCACATCCATTAGCAGTCGCTTCCTGGCTCCCACTTCTACAGAAAGAAGTTTATTTATTCTGGATATTTCATATACAGTTTGATACATTTTTTTTTACTTCTACAAGGGCTAGTCTTTATAGGTATTTTTGACAATGAACTAAGGGGATCAGCACCCCTACTTTAAAAGAGAAAATTGACCATTGTTGAAGATTCGTGAGTGCCAAGCTCACACATGGATTTTGGGTACCACCCCTACCGAGTCTAGCCTAGGTCATGAGCTCTTTAGTGGGAAGCTAAACCTGCTCCCGCAGTGCAACTGGGGTTGAGCTAGGGCTGGAAAGGGCTCACCCTGGACACTGAGTTTCAGGGAGAGCCTTTTGGTCCTCTCCCAGCACTCTGGCTGCTGCAGGGCCAGAAGAGGTGGCTGCAGGCGCAGTCCGGGAATGTCTTCCTGCTTTGGCTTTTCCTTCTGCCACCCAGGTCATTTGTCCCACGAGAACCACGAAGGGCTTGTCTGCAGGTCACACCCATACATGCGCCATTCAAACCTCCCCCACCCTTCGAGACCCAATCATCGCACCTGGTTTAGGCCACTGACTGCTGCTATCAACCAGCGCAATTGTGGGGACCAGCACTCAGTTCGCATAGGTCCCTGTGCGAGAAGAGGATCCCGACCTGTGCCTGGTTTAATAAGGTTAACTTGACCTAACAGGGAAAGATGTCACTGCTTTAGGGAAATAAGTGGTGAAGCTGACGTCACCAAGTTTTTCCAGTGACTTTCTTAGGATCCTTATCCAAAGTGAGAGGTCTTCCAGGGGCTTGGAATGAGGAGGATCACTGGATGGGAAGGAGACAGGACTGCTGACCAAGGCAATCACGGGTCTATGAAAAAATCGGAAGAAGTCCTAGTTGGTGTGGGTCAGTGGATTGATCGCCGGCCTGAAAACCAAAGGGTTCCTGGTTCGATTCCCAGTCAGGGCGCATGGCTGGGTTGTGGGCCAGGTCTCCCATAAGGGGCACTCCAGAAGCAACCACACATCGATGTTTTTCTCTCTTTTTTCCCTCCCTTCCTCTCTCTAAAAAGAAATAAAATCTTTAAAAAAAAGTTGGGAGAGATCCTAGCTTTTTTTTTCCAGCTGCCATCATATTTAAAAAATGAAAAATGAAAACCTAAAATAGTGGTATTTTCTACATGCATTTAGTAAACTGATGCAATATAATTGTACTATTCATAAAATAATTAGAAAAATAATACATAAAGCCAAAATAGGGTGAGATCTAGGATGATCTCTGGGTCCAGACTACTTGTTTGAGGATAAAATCAAAAGTTTAAATTTTAGTTTCCTAAAAGTGAGGCCTGGGACAAAGATCCTCTGTCTTGTCCCTTTACCCACAAACCAAGCTGCTGAGGCCCTAAAGCCCTGTGCCACAGAGCTAGCACATTCAGTGCCTCACAATGGTTTAGTGCTGGGGATTGATGTCAGGCAGCCTTGGATTCTGATCCTGACTCCATCTCTTCTTACATGCAGTGTGGACTTAGGAAAACTATTTAATTTCCCTGAATCTTTTTCTTGTTGCCCTTGTTGCCCACGCCCTTGCCAGACTTCTGCACCAACACTGACTCCTTTCTTCTTCCCCAGACTTTAAAAGCACCTTTGTCTTGTGAATAGAACAGTAAGTTGAGGTCTGTGGTCCTCTGGAGCTGGGGATCCCAAAGAGAAGGCAGGTCCCAGAGGAGCCTGTTGAGATGAGGGAATGTAAGTATGCCTAAAGTCAGACTTTATGGAAGACCTCAAGGGCCCATCATTGAAAAAGATCTCTCTTTGAAGAACCAACCAGTGCAATTTCAGTGTCTGTTCTGGGTCAGTTCCATTCTCTCAGCTTCCAAGTGACACCAGGTTGCTTCCAGGTTTGGGGAATATACAATATAACTATAGATTTCTAAAAATAACTCTTGACCATCTTTTCTCCAGTGAGTGCTATGGAGAGTCATGTGGGGGTAGGGAAAGGAAGTAAATTTTGTTCACCACATACTGAACTTCATTGCTTCCCATTTAATCTTCACAGCATCCCTAAAGGAAAGAAATGATTGTCCCCATTTAACAAATGAGGAAATTAAGGCAGAGAGGTTGAGTCTCTTGCTAATAGGGGGTGAGGATTCTCAATGAAATGGGAACTCTTTGAAAGGGACCCAAAGATGACTTAAGTGTTGAAGCTTGGAGTACATATCCTTCGGCTGGAGTGAGAGAGTGCAAGGTTAGTCAACATTCAACATCCCTTCAAGGTGAAGATCAGGGTTTTAATGTGCCACTGGTTAAAATGATCTTGGGATCTAGTGTTTTGTGTGTGTGTGTGTTTTTAAGCTTTTCGTTACATTGTCCTGAATATTCATGTTTACTAATCTCGGGTCTCTATAAACCTGAAATATAAAGGATGTTGAAGTAGTTTCTCTACAGGTTCAGGGTCTCAGGATTCTGGTTTGTTTGTTTGTTTTTTCCCTGAGTTGGCCCTAGGGAGTTCCTAGAAGGTTCCTCTTGTTGGTGAGGCATATAGGGGATGGTCTTTCACAGGTGGGGAACAATGCCTCTGACTGAGGTGGTTTTATCAATCTCCATGGACAAGAGGGACTCTTGGTGAAGGGTCAGTGGTCTCAGGATTCTATAGGACTGTGAGCCAGGTGAGAGGGCTTGAGGATCTACGTCTCTTAATCAACTATGCAAGGAAGGTCTGGCTCAAGTCTGAATTTTCCCACTGCCCTCATTCTCACCCCTCCAAAACTGTGAAAAGCCTCATGGACTAAAACCACTTACAGCCCAAGTCCTGAGGTTCTCCCTCTTTTCCAGCAGGAATGAAGGGGAAGAAGATGTAGAGGGAAGGGACCAAAAGTCAAGAGACATTGGGAGATAAAGATACCAGTGCCACAGCTTGTGCCTCATCCTGAGACAAAGAACCATGACCTGACGCTCACTGTGCCCTAAACTTTCAACCTGAAATCTTTTTTTTTTTTAAGATTTTATTTATTTATCTTTAGAGGGGAAGGGAAGGAGAGAAGGAGAGAAACATCAATGTATGGTTGCCTCTCATGAGTCCCCTGCTGGGAACTGGCCTGCAACCCAGGCATGTGCCCTGACTGGGAATCTAACCACGATCGTGTGGTTCACAGGCCCGCACTCAATCCACTGAGCTACACTAGCCAGGGCAACCTGAAATCTTTATTCAGGTCTGTGTTAATCTCCCACTGCAAACCCTGTGTCAGATATGCTGCTTATACTGTATCTGGCCTGTTCAAACTCTACCTTGGATTTCCACCCAAAGTACATGGCCTTGCCTCTTCCCTGAGTGTGGCTGTTGCTTCTCTAGGAGTCTAGTAACTGATTAGCCACAGAAGAAGCACCCAGAAATTTCTCATTACTTGTGCATGAAGTGCAGGGCCCTGTTCAACTCTCAGAGGACATTACCTGAATTAGCATGAGCAGAACTGCCCTCAGTGGCAGAACAAATATCAAGACATATGTTAAGAAGTAGCAAAGAGCTTGGCCTGGCTGGTGTAGCTCAGTGGATTGAATGCGGGTCTGCGAACCACACGATCGTGGTGGTTCGATTCCCAGTCGGGCCAAATGCCTGGGTTGCGGGCCAGTTCCCAGCGGGGGACTCACCAGAGGCAACCATACATTGATATTTCTCTCCTTCTCTCCTTCCCTTCCTTTCTAAAGACAAATAAATAAAATCTTAAAAAAAAAAAAGAAGTAGCAAAGAGCTTGAGCTTAGTTTTAGATCCAGATCCAGAGATATCTTCCTGAAGTTAAGCATTACCCAGATATCTTCCACAAGTCTAGGTGAGTCAGCTTGGGAGAGTGAAGGGTGTAGGCACCAGGGATATGGGAATGGAAGATACCTAATTAGCCAAGGGATAGGACCAGAAGAAGGTGGGACTATGCCCCCAACCTTTAAGGATTCTCCAAGAAATAAAATTACATTCATGTAGTGTTTTTGTTTTTGGTGTTTTTTTTTAAACTGCTTCAAGATAATAAAACATGCTAGGAAGCATCTGTTGGAGGAGGTCGTCAAGAGAATATGACTTATATCTCCTAGGCAAGGGAAACAAAAGAAAAGATAAACAAATGGGACTACATTCAACTAAGAAAGTTTTTGCACAGCAAAGGAAAATATCCAAAAAATTTAAAAAGACAACACAGAGAATGACAAAACATATGAGCCAATACATCTGAAAAGGAGATAATATCCAAAATTTATAAAGATCTTACAAAACTCAACACTGAAAAAACAATCCAATTAAAAAAATGGGCAAAGGACCTGAATACACGCTTCTCCAAAGAGGACATACAGATGGCCAATAGACAAATGAAAAGATGCTCAACATCGCTAATCATCAGAGAAATGCAAATTAAAACCACAGTGAGTTCTGGCTGGTGTGGTTCAGTGGATTGAATGCCAGCCTGTGAACCAGGGAGTCTTGAGTTCGATTCCCAGTCAGGGCATATGCCTGAGTTGTAGGCCATGTCCTCAGTGGGGGGTATGCAAGAGGCAACCACACACTGATGTTTCTCTCCCTCTCTCCCTCCCTTCCCCTCTCTAAAAATGAATGAATAAATAAATAAATTCATTTAAAGAAATAACCACAATGAGATATTATCTCACACTTGTCAGAATGGCTATCATCAATAAATCAAACAAGTGTTGGTGAGGATATGGAAAAGGGGAGCCCTTTTACACTGATGGCGGGAATGCAGACCGGTGCAGCCAACTGTGGAAAGCAGTATAGAGATACCTCAAAAAATTAAAAATGGATCTGCTTTTTGATCCAGTGATCCCACTTCCGGGAATATATATATATATATATATATATATATATATATATGAACCCAAAACATTAATTTGAAAGAACATAAGCACCCCTATGTTCATGACAATTGCCAAGATATGGAAGCAGCCTAAGTGTCCATCAATAGATGAATGGATAAAACAACTATGGGACATTTACATGGTGGAATACTAAGCGGTGAAAAAGAAGAAAAGCTTTACCTTTTTTGACAGCATGGATGGACCTGGAGAACATTATGCTGAGTGAAATAAGCCAGACAGAGAAAGACAAATACCATATGATTTCATTCATATGTGGACCCTAATGAGCAAACTGAACTAACAAGTGAAATAGAGGCAGATTCACAGATAGAGAGCAGGATGACAGCTAAAGGGAGGGGACAACTAAGGTTGAGGATGGAGGGATTAACAAAAAGGACGGTGGACGTGGACAACAGTGGGTGATTATGGTGGGGGGAGTGGAGTATAAGAGGACTTCAATTGTAATGGGAAAAATACAATAAAAATTATAAATAAAAACAAATGTACACATATTCCATGGGATACTACTCAGTCATAAGTGAAATAAATATTGCCATTTGTGAAAACATGGATGGGTCTTGAGAGAATATGACTATTGATTGATCTGTGAGCTCAATCTGAGCAATTGGAGGCTCCTCACCCCCTCCCCTGTCCCTGGAATATGTCTTCTGCTCATAGGTCCCATAGTGGGAGCCATTTTCAATGACGCAATATTGAGAGAGCAATGTGTTGTTGAGACCATCTGGACAGTATATGTGACTGAACCCTGTCAAGGCCACTGTATAAACTTTTTTTTAAATTTAATTCTTGTTCAAGTACAGTTTTCCGTCCCCCACTTCCATCCCAGCCCACCCCTCTGTGCTCCCCGCCTCCCTCCCATTTCCACCCCCCTTAGTTGTTGTCCATGTGTCCTTTATACTAGTTTCTGTGAATCCTTCCCCTTTTCCCCTGAAGTTCTCTCCCCTCTCCCCTCTGGTCCTTGTCAGCCTGTTCTGAATTTCAGTGTCTTTGGTCATATTTTGCTTGCTTGTTTGTTTTGTTGTTTAAGTTCCTGTTACAGGTGAGATCATATGGTATTTGTCTTTCACCGCATGGCTTATTTCACTCAGCATAATGCTTTCCAGTTCCATCCATGCTGTTGCAAAGGGTAGGAGCTCCTTCTTTCTTTCTGCTGCATAGAATTTCATTGTGTAAATGTACCATAGTTTTTTTATCCATTCATTTCCTGACGGGCATCTAGGTTGCTTCTAATTCTTGGCTATTGTAAATTGTGCTGCTATGAACATTGGGGTGCATAGGTTCTTTTGGATTGGTGTTTTAGGGTTCTTAGGATATAATTCCAGCAGTGGAATTGCTGGGTCAAAAGGCAGGTCCATTTTTAGTTTTCTTAGAAAATTCCATACTGTTTTCCATAGTGGTTGTACCAGTCTGCAATCCCACCAGCAGTGAACTAGGGTCCCCTTTTCCCCACAACCTCTCCAACATTTGTTGTTTGTTGCTTTGTTTATGATGGCCATTCTGACCGGTGTAAGGTGGTATCTCATTGCGGTTTTAATTTGCATCTCTCTGATAGCTAGCGATACTGAGTATCTTTTCATGGGTCTCTGGATCCTCTGTATGTCCTCCTTGGAGAAGTGTCTGTTTAAGTCCTTTGCCCATTTTTTAAATTGGGTTGCTTGTCTTCTTAGAGTGGAGTCGAGTGATTTCTTTGTTTATTTTGGAGATTAAACCTTTGTCTGAGGTATCACTGGCAAATATGTTTTCCCAAACAGTTGGTTCTCTCCACTGTATAAACTTTTAAGATTCTGGTGGGTATGGGTGGAAACGGACTCGTCTTGAGGCTGCCCAAGACAAGCTTTTTATTTAACTTCCCTGGCCTGTTAAACCTGCCACCTACCAATATGGAGTAGTCTGCCTCTTTCTTTGGCCTCTCCTTGACCTTGGTGTATGGGAAGTGGTTTTAGATTTCACCTAGGAAAGTTCCCAGGTTGTGAACTAACAGTATCCCTCTTGTTAGCTAAGTTCCATCTCTCTTAGGTAACTAACTGCCTACCATAGGCCCCACACTGGACAGTTAACTCTTAAATTTTGGTGACATGGCTGTGAGGTAGATAGTGTGATCCCAATTTTACAAATGAAGAAACCTACAATGGCAAGGTGAAGAAATGTGCTTCTATTACACAGATGCCAAGAGGCAGAGAGGCAGGGTTCAACAGTTTTGCCTGACTACAAGGCCTGAGTTCACAGGCCCTGTACCTCATACCTGTAAAGGGAGTTAATTATGGATGAGGGTCCCTTTCTGGGGGTTGGGGTGAGGGTGGCACAGGGACAAAGGGATAGCAAAGAAAAAAATTTTCATTCCTTCCTTATTTTTGAACTATTGTGCTGAAGAGAAGCTGTATAGCACAATGATGAGGATACTTGAGCTTCAAAGTCAGATACTTTGGATTCTATTGCTGGCTCACTTTAGCTCTGTTTCTGCGTTTCTTACTGGACTGAGTATGAGCGCCCCCATTTGGACAGTGATATGATCAGCCTCATGGGTTTGTCTCCAGTATTAAAATAACAATACAATGTATTTGGAATGTTTTGCACCATTCCCAGAGCACTGCATGGGTTATTATTTTTCTTATTACCATTACAATTATTCTTAGGCGCAAAAGTGAGTAAGATTCTGACTTTGTGTACTCAGCCCTCAAATCGGCGGAGAAAAGGGAAGAGAGTGCTTCTGTAAATCATGGTGGTCAGGGACTTCTATCCCAGAAGAGTGTATGAGCCCTCCAAGGCCGTACAGGCTCAAAAGGGAAATCCCTAGTGATTAAGTCAGTAGAAAAGCCACTGGACTTTAAACCTGGGCCAGTCAGAAGGGAGAGCGAAACATTGGTTGCTACCCCCAAGCACCTGGCAGGGGAACCAAATCCAGCAACCTAGCCCCAACAGGGAATCAAACCCCCAACTGCCTCTCTGCCTCTCTTGTGCCCCCTACTGGGTTACGGACGCCTCTCCAGCCATTCCTAACCAACTGAGCCACACCACCGGTCAGAGATCAATTTTTTTATTCTCTGCCCTCACATCGAGCATGTACAAGTTCCATAAATGTGCTCAGCTTCTCAGAATTGTCTTCTTTCAGAGCAGGAACCCAGTTCGGCCAGGACGCGCTCTCAGAGGCATTGTGAGTCAGCGGAACCTGAGAGGCCGGGGTAGGATCATGCAGACCGTGCTAAGGCTGGTTCTTTGCGCAGTAAGCCACTCCGTGGCCCTCTGGGGAGGTGAGAAGCCAGCCTCCAGTCAAGTGTTACCTAGCAACAGAGTCCTAGAGTGCAAACCAAGAGGCCAATCAGTAGACATATCACTGAGCGCTATCAGAAGCAACGTCCTAAGATCAACTGGAGGGGACGAATATCAAGCTTCCGACTATAACCGAATGATGGTTGTACGCCACCGCCATATTTTCTTAGGCCATCCGGGATGGTACTGTTGTTCCAGTCTGAGAGTCAGCAGACCAGTGTCTCCTCAGCCCCGCCAGAAACAGTGGGCCTTGGGGCTGAAAGACTCCAGAGCGCTGCCCCTCTGGGCCGTGGAGGAAGCTTCGTCGCCAAGTCCTCATATTTCTTCCTGGGGGAGTGGTGAAGCCTACATCGCAAAAGGCAACAAAAAAGAAAGAGGGAGGAGAAGGGAAAGGGGTAGGGGGGAGAGGGAGACTTGTGTGTGCTGCCTCTCTTGTGCCCCCTACTGGGAACCTGGCTGGGCTCTCACACGCCCCCTCCTGGGGGATCTGAGCGGGAATTAAACCGCCCATCTTTTGGATCGCAGGCTGGCACTTAATTCACTGGGCGATATCAGCCTGGGCTAAAGTTTTTATTTGGCTTTCCCAAGAAAGGGAAAGGCCTAGGTGCAGAGATATGCACCAGCCCTGAGGGTTTGAGGCTTTGAGTTTTTATCTGGCAATAGAGTGGTTGTAGAGCAGGACATTTCAATTAGGCTGCAGCGTGTTTCCATGCTCTTTGGGTGCTCTGGCTGGCATGTTCTATTATATTAGTTCCCAGAGACTCTGTGCCTTCAGGGTACTTCCAGTAATTTTCTAGTCCTGAGGATAAAGGCTCATAAAACAATTAGGGTCAGTCATGCTTTATGGGGTCCAGCTAAGAAGGTCTGAAAGGGGGGCTTTTGTCCTATTAGTGGTGTGGCCCACCCTGGATACCTGGGTGTGACCAAAGATACTGGACCCTCTTTTTCTCTCCTTTTTTGCAACGTGGAGACCATTAGGCTTCCATCCGGATGCACTTGAGAGCATATCTCTTGAGGAGGTCTTCTCTTTGAGGGTTCAGAAGTGTGTACCCCATCATTGCAGAGGAAGCAACTTCTCTAGGACCCATTCTCTTACCCAGTGTGTTGTTGCTCCCTCCTCCCCTAGGATTTTCAGGCCCCAAACAAGCCCACATCTCTTGGATGAAGAGGAAAGAAGGAGGCGTGGAGCTTGGAGGCTGAGGATCCCGAGAAGCGGGGGAGAAGAGGGCGAGAAGGGGGTGAGGCACTCAGGACCTGGGATAAGTGAGGAAAGGGGGGCTAAGGTGGAATTCAGCATCTTGGTATTAAACTGGGGCTGCCCTTCCTCCCAGCAGCTCCCCTCATCCCTAGACCCACACCCCACTCTTCTTTTTAAAGACCACAGTTAGTAAGAATGCTCTGAACCTCTCTTCCAAAGTTCTCTTTCCCAGACCTAGAGTCTTCCTTGCATTAAGAGGTAGCTAGCTGATCCTGCTGGGCCCACCTTGGGGTGTGGGGTGAGGTGCCCTTGTTGAGGTGGTCTTTTGCCTACTTTCTGATGAGTACCTAGAGCACTGCTGTCCTTTCTTCTACTATGTGAATGCTCTATATCTGTGTCATCCAACAGAGAAGGCACAAGCCACCACAGATGGCTGTTTAGCACTTGAAATGCGGCTAGTCAGCCTGAGACCATCTGCACACTACACTTTTATTGGCCTTGGAGAGGGGCTAGAGGTTCACTTAGTCAGGTTTGTCGGCCTGTCCTTGTCTCTCAGTGCAGCATTTCCTGGCTATTTGAAGCTGTCTAGAGCACTCTTTACATATATAAACAAATCCGATGACTTGTCAACTTCCAATTAGAATGTAAACAGGTATTTTTAGGTGCTCAAAAGCATGAGGGCTTAAATTTTTGAGAAATGTTTGCTTTGAAATGGACATATTTAAGGTTTTTAACCAGGGAGAGGTGTCAGCTGACCTCTGAAAAGAAGTTGGCCCTTCCTTATGAGAACCATATACAGTTTTGAGGCCATGAGCAAGAAAGAAGGGGTAGAATTTTTTGGAAAATGGGGAACTTCCGCCTGAGCTAGATGGGACATTGAGGGATTCACACTTAGATCCTTATGCCTTGGATGAACAGGCACTTGTGCTGCTCCAGCTCCATACCCAACTGCCTGATTCCAGGAGAAAGATGGTTATGGTTTTTCAAAGTACCCTACAGTCTTTGGTTCCACTTGTCTTCGCAGAAAGCAAGAGTAAGAAAATAAGGAAGAAACAAGGAATCTAAGAACTTAATTCAGCTTGTGTGAGAGAGAGAGAGGGAGATTGCCATCGAAGCTGTGGCAATACCCCCTAGAAATAACTGCAGGGGCTGTTGCCGATAATTGTCTCAGGGCTCTTAGCCACAGGGCAACAGTGCTCTCAGGCTCCAAAGAAGCATACCCATGGGTACCGCTTTGGGCTGTCCTTCTCCTGGCCAGCCACTAGCAGGTCTAGTCTGCTGAGCAGCCTTCTCTGTAGTAGTATGGGCACTGCTTTCTCAGTACAAGAACCTGCTTCAGCATCAACTTATCCACAAAGGTGAGACACCATTTCTCTGCCCCCAGTGTGGCTGCTGCTTTTGAAAAAGCAGGGTACTGGCCACCCACATAAGGAAGAAGCCCTCTGCATGTCTTGACTGTGGGGAGTTTTTCGCTTCCCCTTACTGTTAGTCAGACACTGGCAGGTTCACTCAGGTAACTGTCCCCATGTTTGTGGGTCACATAGTGTCCACTTTTACCAGTGTGCTTACCCAGTCTACCACTAGCTGCTCCTCAAAAGGAACAAGCCCTACCTGTACCCTGACTGTGGCTGCCACTTGCACCTGAGCAGGGGCATGTATATCCACAGGTGCAGACATTTGTGCACAGACAGTGGGTGTCACACTTTGCATACTCTCCCCTCCTGGCCTACCACCAGGCTGTGCACTTGAGTGGGCACTGCCACTATTCCTTACAATGTGGCAGTTACTTTGCTTACTAGGAAAACCTACTCCAGCACCAGCTCATGGCTGTAGGTAGTGCTTCCACTAGAAGCTCTTTTGGCAGATGTACACACATGCAGGTGAGAAGCCTTACCCTTGCCCAGAGTAAGCTATCTGCTTCTCTCCTGCTCAGCCACAGGTACATCCATTCTGACGATAAGCCCTTTCCCTGCACTGAGTGTGGGAAACCCTTCAAGAGAAAGTATGCCCTGAAAGCCCATTCGTGGATCCATCAGGCAGAGGGTGAGGCATAGTTTGGAGACTTTCTGGGCAGTCCCTATGCCAGGCTCCTGACCTTATGGTTCCCCAGTTCACATCCACTATTTCTCAGATGAATTGCAGGAGTGTGGATGACCTGGGTCAGGCACTGTGAAGGAGTTTATGATGGATGAGATTCCTCCTTATCAAATGTTGGCAATGCAGAGCAAGCAGGAACAGGAGAGAGAGGAAAAATGGAGATGTACGAAGCAACAGGTCTGTAGGTGCCTTGAGGTACTCCTTCAGAGAGCAGGATATAGAGGTAATCAGAAATGTGTTAGTGCGGTCCCTCACTCAAAAATGGAACAGGTTAGAACTGGACTATGTGAATCTGTTAAGAAAAGGTGAGACCCCTTAATTTTCCATTATTTTCCCCTAGGATGGACACTGTTCACCCAGGTCTGGATTCTAGTCAATATATAAGGTGCAATCTATGTGTACTTTAACTGAAGTTGCATTTTTGGGTACTTTTTCTCACTGAGCATGAAATGAGGAGGAATTAACGTCAAAGCCTTTCACCCAGTTTAGACCTGCCAGTGCAATCCAGAGAACATTCTAGGTTCAAATCTCACCTCCCTGCTTTACTATGAAGTTTTGGACAAGGGCTCAACTTTTTGATAATTGTAAATAAGGATACTCATCCTTAATGGACTCTGGAAGGTGAGTTTCAACTAACATCATCTATATCACTGTGCCCACACAGCGGCACCTGGTATTTAGTTGGCCCTGAACACCATTTCTCTTCTCCCAGAACAGGGTGCCTTTGGTCTTTATGTGGCCTCTTGGTGTGTAGACTCCCTGCATCTTCTCCACCCTTTCTGTAGTGGATGGCCTTCCTTCAGGAGGAGCCCTGCTTGTCCCTGTGCCCAATGGGTCCAAGAATTTATACAGAAAGGCACAAGGGGCTCTGCTCTAATCAAGTCATGAGTGGGGTTTTTTTTAGTAAGAATTGCTTTATTTTATTTATTTATTTATCTTTAGAGAGGAAGGGAAGGAGAAAAGGAGAGAAATATCAATGTATGGTTGCCTCTCATGAGTCCCCTGCTGGGAATTGGCCTGCAACCCAGGCATGTGCCCTGACTGGGAATCGAACCACGATGGTATGGTTCACAGGCTCGTGCCCAATCCACTGAGCTACACCAGCCAGGGCTCATGAGTTGTTTTTTTTTTCCCAAAGTATTTCCCTGTAGTAAGAAGTATCTGATTGTGCCTGAATCCTAGGTTCTACCTTAGTGGCTCTAATAAAAATGGTGGCAAGCCATTGAATTGTTAAAAAAACAATTCAACCGAGCAAATTTGAAGATCTAATTGGTTTTATTAAATGATTCATGAATTGGGCAGCATCTCATCTAGCAAGCAGAGCAGTACTCCAAGAAGTTACACAAAATGGAAAGGAGGGTGGGGTGAGGACGTTATTAGCAAAAGGAAAACAATGAACCAAAAGATCTTTGGAGGAAAACAAGAGTTCGTGATGATGGTGTCTTCTTATTGACTGAGCTGCACACTTTCCATTGGCTGGGCTGGAAAATCTTCCCTCATTCGATACATCTTTCTGTTGGAGATGCAAGGTAAATCTCTTCCTATTTGGGGTAATTGAGGATCAGTGACTGGTTATGAAAGCTCCTTGTACAGGCCTTCCCAATTCCAGTTTTAATTGAGGTTATTAATTTTCGCACTGGCCAAATGGGGCCTTTAGAGCCTAGGGCCAAAAAGGCTAGGCAGAGGCTGAACCTTTAGTCCAACCTGCCTTCTCAGCACTTTAATACCTCAGTATTTAATCATCTTTCCCATTCAATGTCAGCATCTTCTCCTTGTTCAGTTGACAGCACATCATTATTGTTGAGGCAGGGTGTCCACAGAGCAAGTCTGACTCCAGCCTCCTCTGTGTGTGTAGTCACTTTCTCCCTTCAAAATGAAATGTGCTACCCATTTGACTTTTTATTCCCTTAGAAGCCTAAGTTTACATTCTTATTTCTCTAAACTGAGTTATATGTAGACAGAAAGAGTGGGCAAAAAGCTATCAGTTCATCCTGCAAACTACCAGTTTAGAAGGTCATTTACTTCTCTAGACTTATATAGAGTTCTCCAAAGTACAGAATGAAGCCCTTCAATATTTGGTACCAACCTACCCTTTCAGTCCTTCAGTTTTACCATATGTGTATCTTGTGCTACATTAGAAAGCAGCATCATTCTCTTCACACTCAGAACTTGCCTGAATTCCTGGCTTTATGCCAGAGAACTTTAACCACCATGGAATTCAGCTGTTTATAAAACAAATGTATAATGAGCACCACTGCCCACCCCTTCATAGACCAAACTCATTTCCCATGTGATGCATCAGTCTAGAAAGTCATTAGGAGAAGAGACTCTCATCTCACTCATTTGGGCAATCTTGACATTCTATTTGCTTTCCCAGTAGTTTGTTCAATAAAGTCACTGTCCTTACAACAGAGGAGAACTCAATGGAAGATTTACTGTAGTTTTTTCCTACTTCCTCTTTTCAAAAATTACCCTCAGAATGTCTTACTGCCTATGTTATCTTTTTTTTATCCTCAACCAAGGACATTTTTTTCATTGCTTTGAGAGAGACAGAGAGAGAGAAACATTGATGTGTGAAAGAAAAACATTGGTTGGGTGCCTTCTCATATGTGCCCTGACTGGAGATGGAACTCATAACCTGGGTTATGTGCCCCAACCCAGAATCAAACCTATGACTATTCAGTCTATGGGGTGATGCTCTAACCACCCAAGCCACACCTGCCAGGGTCTGCCTATGTTATCTTGTGATTTCCTGTCATATTGTCTTTATTCCATGTAAGTTTTGTGATAATGTTTTGCCCAAAGAAGGTATTTTAAAATATTAATGGGTTGGAAAGATAAATGTGTATGTTACTAGCTGAGGCAAGAGATGTAGCAAATGGAGTATTCTCCTTTTCCCAGCTCCCCTAGGCAAAGACATTGAGTTGGTGTAATTGCATGACAACACACAGGAGTAGGGACAGACCTATGGGGGTGGGTGCTGACTGGTTACTGGAAAATCCGCAATTTTCCTTTCTGTTATGTCTTTCCCATACATGCTTGTATCATTCTGCTACTATTAATTGTGATTTATATGCTTCATTAGACTGTTAACTTCATTCAGGGCGTGGCCCATGACTTATTTTTGTAAACCGGCCTCTCCTCACTGTCTACTACTATGCTTTGTACATTACATAAATGTTATGTAAATATATACGTGAGTGTGTGTGAGTGTGTGTGTAGAGATACTCAGTAGATTGAACCTGAGAAGAGATCAGGCGCGCTCAGGTGGATTCTTGAGTTTCCAGGCAAATTAAGATACTGGGAAAGAAGAATGCTTAGTTCAGTGGCGTGAATAAAGGGCCTTTCAGCCCCAAGTTTAAATCTATCCCTCTGCCTTACTAGCAGTAACCCGCTGAGAGCTTTCCTCAATAGTGGAACCAGGATGATACCATCACCTCACAGAGTGGTGGCTAAGAATAAATAAAGTAGAATGTGTAATGTATGGCGTATGGTACCCGGACAGAGGAAACGCTGTTAATTCCCTTCCCAAAAGGACAACAAGTAGGGAACCCAGGGGTTTTCCACCTGGGTTGGTAGGAGTGGCTCCCTCGCTCAAATCCGCTTCTGGTAGGCAGCGCCCGCCGTTTAACTGGGGTGGGTTGCTAACCCCGGGCCACGTCGCGGGTTCACGCCTCAAAACTCAGTCACACGACCCCAAGGGGCCGGCTTCCTGCCCTACGCTTGCGTTGGCTTCGTTCAAACAGGCCGCTTTCGTCAGCATCCAATCAGAACGCTCTATCTTCGGCCACCGCCCAATGGGCGCGTGGAATGGGAGGAAAGAGGGCGTGAAGCCTAATCGCAGCGCCATCACACTTGAGGGCAAGAGGGTAGGAAGCCGGCATGGCGCTCTGGTCAATAAAATCGATAGCTGGAAGCTGCCTGTGTTCCAAGCAAAGGCAGTGCTGTAGCAACGCCGCCATTTTCCCCGAAGGCATCTTCCGGTACCTTTCCCCCAAGTTTGGGCAGGAGTTTCCTGAATAACAGCCAGAGGTTTCCGTTACTCGTGCAGACGGTTGATTCCGATTCCCTCCTGACCAGCCCTGGGCACACTCAAGTCCCAGTCCGGCGGCGGCTCCCAAATCTCGGGGTCCGCCAGGGGCCGAGGCCGGGACGGAGAAGTTCGTGGAGTCAGTTTCTCGGGTCCAATGGCACCGCCTTCGGCTCCGCTTTCCGCAAGGGAAGCAGGAAAGACCGGACCCAGCCGGAGAAGGGGAAGGAGACCAAGGGCTATGAAGTTCGCGGACGTGGCCGTATACTTCTCCCTGGAGGAGTGGGGGTGCCTGCAGCCCGCGCAGAGGGCCCTGTACCGGGACGTGATGCAGGAAACCTACGGCCACCTGGGCGTGCTCGGTGAGGCCCGGCCCAGTCTGCTTCCGCGGGGCGAAAGGGTTAGAGGATCTCGGCGGTTGGGGGGCAGAGTGTCCGGGCTCCTGGCCTGAGACCAGGTTGTGTCAGGGGAGGAAAACGGGGACTTGGCGGAAGATGCCAGTATCTACTGGGTAGATATTTATCTAGAGTTACGAATGAGCTAGACCTCTGACTAAGGTTCTTCCCCAGGGTGCGCAGGTCCCAAACCAGCCCTCATCTCCTGGTTGGAACGAAATACCGATGACTGGGAACCAGCTGCCCTGGATCCACAGGAGTGCCCAAGGGGGTTAACAGTCCAAAGAAGTGAGTGAAAAAATGCCCGTGGAGGGCCTGCAGCTTCTGATGACTCAGTCCAGACTTATGGTGGCTAGGAGTGCCCATGACCCATGTTGCAGGGCTCTGCTTGCTGAGTTCGTTTCACAGTTTTAGGGTACTGTTTATGATGGTGTTGGGTCTGTCCACCACACAGAGATTCACATATCAGTTTGCACGCCAGTGATCCGCAGTTCTCTATTGTGTGAATGAATCAGTGAGCTTTTAGAACAAGCTACTACCCTCCTGTCTCCTTCCTAGGATCCCCGCCCCCAGCGTCCTTTGAATTTGGTTCTGACTGAGCAATGCTATACCTTTCTGAGTTTTCTGTGTTTGGTTGAAGGGACCTCATGTAGAATACAGCTGTTTGGGGTGCAGGGGCCTTTCTGCCCTTCAGGCAGAACCCTGATCAGTTCAAGACATACTGCACTCCCCTCAAGACATACTGCAAGGCTCTGGTGAACTCCATTAAGGTAGAAGGGCCCCAGATTCACCACAGGAGCAGACGGAACTGTCTGGGCTGGAGTTTCTATACCAGAATCTCCAAGGTCAGGACTATCTAAGATTCAGATCTTACCATGATATTTTCTTGCTTAAAATCATGCAGTTTTTGCCAAAGTGGGTTGTCAAATGGCTGTCAGTTATATCTAGTCACTTGGGGAACTTGATAAAAATACAGATTCTTGGAACCCATTCCAGAACTAGTTACTTAGTGTTATAGATGTCTAGGAATGTGTGTGTTTTGATAGCCCCAATTGATTTGGATGTATGCCTAGGTTTGAGAACCATTGGGTAAAATGTAGTTCAAGGTCCTTACTGCAGTGGTTCTCAGAGTGTGGTCCTCAGACCAGTAGCAGCATCACTCCAGATCATTAGAAATGCAAGCTCATGGGCCCCGCCTCAGACCTGCTGAATCCAAAACTGGGAGCAGGTCTGCTTCAGGAGCTAAGGCCCTTCAGTCTGCTTTGGTAAGCCTTCCAACTGATTCTGATCACACTAAAATTTGAGAACCATTGACTTAGAGGGCCCTATGACTTAGTTGCCAGCTCATAACTTTGTTTTTACTCCTTGCCTTACACTTACCTCTTCAAAAACATTTTTTAAAGATTTTATTTATTTATTTTTAGAGAGGGGAAGAGAGGGAGAGTGATATCAATGTGTAGCTGCTTCTAGCTCACCCCTCACTGGGGACCCAGCCCACAACCCAGGCAAGTGCCCGGGGCTGGGAATCCAATCAGCAACCCTTTGGTTTATAGGTCGGCACTCAATCCACTGGCCAGGGCAAAACTTTTAAGTCAGCTAAATCTCCAAGAAACCTTCCCACCTTCTCTAGGTTGGGTTAGGGGCTCCTGTAATTCCCTCCATATTTTCATAGCAGGGTATTACACTAGTTTGTCTGTGTCACTAACACTCCCTGAAGATGGGCTGAGTGAATTTGTCTTATAACCTGTAACACTGTAATAAGCAAGAGTAGTAGCCCAGTATTTGTTAAATTAATTTCTCCTGTGTTCCTGCAGAAACCAGAACCAGAAAGAAGACTGAAGAGAAGGAAGTATTCCCACCCAAAGAGGCACCACGAAAGGGGAAGAGAGGGCGGAGGCCCAGCAAGCCCCGACTGATTCCCAGACAGACATCTGGGGGTCCCATCTGCCCCGACTGTGGTTGCACCTTCCCTGATCACCTGGCTCTGAGAAGCCACAAGTGTACCCAGAATCTGAAAAAGCCTTACCCTTGTCCAGACTGTGGACGCCGCTTTTCTTACCCATCCCTGTTGGTCAGTCACCGGCGGGCACACTCTGGTGAATGTCCCTATGTTTGTGACCAGTGTGGCAAGCGTTTCTCTCAGCGTAAGAATCTCTCCCAGCACCAAGTTATCCACACAGGGGAAAAGCCCTACCATTGCCCTGACTGTGGCCGCTGCTTCCGTAGGAGCCGGTCCTTGGCCAATCACCGGACCACACATACGGGCGAAAAACCCCACCAGTGTCCTAGCTGTGGGCGACGCTTTGCCTACCCATCCCTGCTAGCCATCCACCAGCGCACACATACGGGAGAGAAGCCCTACACCTGCCTCGAATGCAACCGTCGCTTCCGCCAGCGCACCGCTCTCGTCATCCATCAGCGCATCCACACTGGTGAGAAGCCATACCCATGTCCAGACTGTGAGCGGCGCTTCTCTTCGTCCTCTCGCCTTGTGAGCCATCGGCGAGTACACTCTGGGGAGCGTCCTTATGCCTGTGAGCACTGTGAGGCCCGCTTCTCTCAACGCAGTACACTGCTGCAGCACCAGCTCTTGCACACAGGAGAGAAGCCCTATCCTTGCCCAGATTGTGGACGTGCCTTCCGTCGCAGCGGCTCCCTAGCCATACATCGCAGCACGCACACCGAGGAGAAGCTGCATGTGTGTGATGACTGTGGCCGTCGGTTTGCTTACCCCTCACTACTGGCCAGTCACCGGCGCGTACACTCAGGCGAGCGGCCCTATGCTTGCGACCTGTGTTCTAAGCGTTTTGCCCAGTGGAGCCACCTGGCTCAGCACCAGCTTCTACACACTGGGGAGAAGCCTTTCCCCTGCCTTGAGTGTGGCCGTTGCTTTCGCCAGAGGTGGTCTCTAGCGGTCCACAAGTGTAGCCCCAGGGTCCAAAACTGTAGCCCTAGATCTGTTATAGAGGGACCCAGTCAGAAGGACAGTGCCCTTTAGAATGGGAAGAACTATCTTAAGTTCATTTCATTTCATAGAGGGGCCCAGAGAAGGGAAGAAGAAGCCTTAGGTCACCCAGGGCAGATTCAGTACTATAACTCACGTCTCCTGCACAGACCTGAACTTGAGTATATTCCACCACGCTGGCTGCCTTATTTTGTCTAAAACAGATAGTCCCACTGGGAGAGGTGACATCTTTTGCTTAAAGTTTAACAAGTTACCCTACCCTAAAAGAATTCCTGTGTGTGGACATCAGGGTAAAAGTTCTCGTATATTTTAGGGTCTGTCTGCCTTTCAAACTTGCATATAGGGAATACCTGTCCGCTTGCATGCAGACAGGAGAATCTCAATAGGTGGCAGGATGTTAACCCTACTCTGCCTCTTCCTCTATCCCAGGTTTAAATAACTTTGTTTAGCCCCCTTCTTACAACACTCCTGCCAAGTGGTTTTCTACCCTAACTTCAAAACTCCCTTGACAGGGAGCTCACTACCTCAAAAGGCAGGTCATTTCATTGTGGGATAGCTGCGATCTTTAGAGCATGGTTAAATGGCACATTCTCCTTACCTGTAAGCCTTGCCCAAAATATGTTTAATTCTTTTACATGGCAGCCTTTCAGATAACTTAGTCACAACTACTTTGCCCCCATGTTTTCAGCATTAATTTGGTCAGTCCTTCCTTAAACAGGGTTTCAGTTCCCACATATAATCTCCAAACAGGTGCTGGTTTTTCACTATCCCTTTTAAAGACTCTTACAAAAATAAGCCAGCATACCTTCTTGGTCTATACTTGTTTTAACAGCTCTAGGTTGCATTGGATTTGGGAGGAGTGCAGCACTGTACCAAGGGTTTATTGGGTTGCAGACAACCAGATACCTAAGGTTTTTTTTTGTTTTTTCAAATCCTGATTTTAAAAACATCAATCAGTTGCCTTTGGTATGCATCCTGAGGACCAAATCTACAACCTTCTGTTGTATGGGATGATGCTACAACTAACTGAACCACCCAGCCAGGGCCCTAAGCTTTTTTAAACCACATGCTGTGAGGCTAAGTTTTCTGCAACCTATGTATGGAAAATTGGTTCAAGTTGGTTCTGGCACATAAGTGCAGTGAACTTTGGGAAAAGATGGATCTTAAGGAAAAGCAGGGACAGTATGGGCTAGCAGCAAGAAGTGAAAAGAGGACCAGCTTGTACTTTACCTGGTGGATTTACATTGTTTCCTGGGAGCCAGTGGTTGGAAAATCCTTCAGCCCAGAACCTTCATGAGCTCTCAGTCAACTTTTTTCCCCCCATAAAATGAGGTGAGGTCATTCAAGGAGGGTAGAAAGTTAGGTGATTATATATAAAGCAGAAAGAGTATACATAGAGTTACGGAGTTGTGTTCATGCCTGCCCCGTTCACATAAGCTCCAGAAGTCAGCAGTGTGTCTTAATTTTTTATTTGCTTCCATGGTACCCACCCCTGAGTAGGTAAGTGCTCAGTAAAGCTTTACTGAATTGAATGAACAGTCCTGTCACTTCACCTTGGGTAGCTGCACCAAATTGGAATTTCCATACCTGACTTGTCTGATTCCGACAGCTGGAAGGGGTCATCCTACTCCTGTTGTTTCTTTCAATTCTCCTGATACCAGCCCCAGAGTGGGGGAGGAGCTGGGGAACCCAGCTTTTGTGAGTACCTCTGTTCTGGTGTTTAGCAAGTTGCATTGTAAGTGTTTCTCCTTGGATGATGAGCTGCCCCAAGGCAGGGATCAGACCAGATTGGGTCTCATTAAAATGTCTGTTGAATGAATTTGGTTCCTTGTGGAATTACTGTTTGTTACATGTAAATCTAGCTCCTTGCTAAGTAGAAATTTATACAGTTCTAATGGAGAGCTGCCCTACCCTAGCAGAGACCTATTAGATGTCTGCCTAGAACCATGTTTTAGGACCGGCTCTTTCCCCTACTTTTATCACCAGGTCGACCAACTATTTCCTTAGTTAGGAATTTATAACTTTCTTTGGGCCTGATTGTAACTCATTACAACTCGGGAGCCATTGGTGGCCAAGTTCCATTGTGTAGTCTGTGGAAGGCAGAAATGAGAGACAACTTGTAGGTGTCAATGCCAGGGTCCATTTGATGACTGACTAGCTGTATCTTTCAAGTAAATTTCCCCTTCTGCTTCAGGTAGTTTAAGTTGAGTTTCTGTTACTTGTAGCCAAAAGAATTAACTAATACACAGTCCCAATATGGGTTGATCTCCCATCTGCCTTTATGCCTGTATATGAAGAAACTATGAAGAAAATTTTCTGATATCTTTTCTGATCTCCAACCTCAGTTAAACCTTCAATTTCACTTTAAGTCATCCATATATCTTGAGCCAGTGAGTACCTTCTCCTTCACTAAGAAAACAGAGGGTATTAAATAGGAACTCCTTCAACATTCCCCACTCTGGCTCCAAATTTACCAGTGTGAACACTCATACTTGCTTCTACCCTACCTCAAGAAAGCCCCTCATATGCAGTGTTCATCAACATACCTGTGCCTGGTACTCATCAACTGCCCCCTCAGGAATTTTGTTCCATGTATTATTTTTCTCTTAGTTTTATGATTAGAGTCCCTCTCATATGGAATATACACTCCAGCCTATAAACATGCTAAAATCTATCTTTAACCATAATTTTCCCTCTGGCCTCTCCCCATCTCCCATTTTCACCTAAATTTCTTTTTCTTTTTAAAGATTTTATTTATCTTTAGAGGGGGAGAGAAGTAGAGAGGGAGAGAAATATCAATGTATGGTTGCCTCTTGTGCGTCCCCTACTGGGAACTGGCCCGCAACCCAGGCATGTACCCTGACTGGGAATTGAACCACGGTTGTTTGGTTCACAGGCCCGCACTCAATCCACTGAGCCGCACCAGCCAGGGCTTGGCTAAATTTTTTGAAGCAGTAACCATGTTTATTCTTTTAAAAATATACATTTTATTGATTATGCTATTACAGGTGTTTCATTTTTTTCCTCCCTTTTATTCCTCTCTGGCCTGTACTCCACCTCCCACCTACATCCCTTGCCCCCCTTAGTTCATATCCATGGGTCATACATATAAATTCTTTGGCTTCTCCAATTCCTACACTGTTTTTAGCCCCCCCCCCCATCTATTTTGTTCCTACCAATTACTCTTCTTATTCCTTGTACCTTTTCTCCCATTCTCTCCCCCTCCCCCTCCAGCTGATAACCCGCCATGTGATCTCCATTTCTGTGGTTGTGTTCCTGTTCTAGTTGCTTGCTTAGTTTGTTTTTGGTTTTGTTTTGTCTTTTTTAGATTCAGTTGTCAATAGTTGTGAGTTTGTTTTCATTTTACTGTTCATTATCATTTTACTGTTGATTATCTTTTTCTTAGATAAATCCCTTTAACATTTCATATAATAAGGGCTTGGTGATGATGAACTCATATAACTTGACCTTATCTGGGAAGCACTTTATCTGCCTGTCCATTCTAAAAGATAGCTTTGCTGGATACAGCAATCTTGGATTTAGGTCCTTGCCTTTCATGACTTGGAATGCTTCTTTCCAGCCCCTTTTTGCCTGTAAGGTCTCTTTTGGGAAATCAGCTGATAGTCTCATGGGAGCTCCTTTGTAGGTAACTATTCATTTTCTCTTGATGCTTTTAAGAGTCTCCTTATCTTTAATTTTGGGTCATTTAATTATGTGTCTCGATGTGTTCCTCTTTGGGTACAAATTCTTTGGGACTCTCTGAGCTTCCTGGATTTCCTGGAAGTGAATTTCCTTTGCCAGATTAGGGAATTTCTCCTTCATTATTTTTTCAAATAAGTTTTCAATTTCCTGCTCTTCCTCTTCTCCTGGCACCCCTGTGATTTGGATGTTGGAACATTTAAAGTTGTCCCAGAGGTTCCTAAGCCTCTCCTCATTTTTTTGAATTCTTGTCTCTTCATTCTGTTCTGGTTGAATGTTTATTTCTTCCTATTGTTCCAAACCGTTGATTTGAGTCCCAGTTTCCTTCCCTTCACTGTTGGTTCCCTGTACATTTCTCTTCATTTCACTTTGCATGGCCTTCACTTTTCCCTCCATTTTGCGACCACACTCCGCCATTTCTGTGAACATCCTGATTCCCAGTGTTTTGAACTGTGCATCTGATAGGTGGGCTCTCTCTTCATGCTTAGTTCTCTTTTTGGAATTTTGATCTGTTCTTTCATTAGGGCCATATTTTTTGGTCTCAGCATAGCTGTTATGATGTAAGGGGTGGGAGGTTAAATATTCTCCAGGGTGGGGCAACCCAGGTCTCTGCATTGTGGTGCTGTCTGGGGGGAGGGGTCAGAGGGAACAGTGCTGCTTGCCAGGCTCCTGGCCAGCTTTCAGTCACTTCCTCTGCTACCCACAAACAAATTGGGCCCCTTTGGTGCTGATTCCCAGGTGGGTGGGTTTGTGTATGTTCCAGGACCCTGTGGGTCTCTCCAATGAACTCTCCTGTGAGGCTGAGAGTTTCTCCTGCCACCGCACCCCCACAGGTTTTTACTGCAAGAGGTTTTGAAGCTTTATTTCCCTGAGCTGGAACCGTGGGTTGTGGGGTCTGTTTCACTCCCCATTTGTTCTTCCCAGTTATCCGTACGCAAATGTGGGACCGCCTGGTCTACCAGCCACCACTTTGCCCACCCTAGTCCTCCAGCTGCCACCTTGCTGTGTGTCCTCTCCACCCAGGCTGCCTGTCTGTGCCTTTCCTGACCAGTCCAAATGAATGTTTCTTCTTAACTCCTTAGTTGTCAGACTTCCATAGAGTTCTAATTTCTGGCAGTTCTGGTTTGGTTTTTTTTATTTGTTTTTGTCCTTTTGGTTGTGCAAGGAGGCAAACTATATCTACCTACACCTCCATCTTGGCTGGAACCCATTCTGTTTATTCTGTGGCCTACTGTAATAATATTACAGCCACTTTGTTGAGCATTTATGGTATACCATTTACTGTGTTAAACATTTTATGTACAATCCAATCTAATTTTTACAAGAACCCCATAAAGTAGGTGTTAGGACATGCTCCTCCATGGGTTTCTCATGTTGCTACCTATCTTGCTGAGTATGCCAAAAATGCAAGGCCTTGCCTCAAATTCTCAGGCTTTAGCCAATTCCAGATCTAGAGATCGAATGAATGAGGGGAGGCTGAGTATTATTGGTCACAGACCATGTTACATTGGCAAAAACATATGCAGTAGATGTTCCTGGCCTTTTCCAAATGTATGTGCAGCCATTCACCAGGGTGGCTAGAACTGATATATAAATACAGTAAGGAATTCTGGCCAAGATGAAGGCATAGGTGGAAACAGTGTGCCTCCTCACACAACCAAGTTTAAAGACAACAAAGTTTTAGTAACAAAAACACAACCAAAACAGAAAATTGAACTATATGGAAGTTCAACAACAATGAACCATTCAGCCAGACCGATAAGAGGGGCACAGCCAGTGGCAGAGAAGGATCAGGAAAGTCTGTCCCAGGCACGCAGGCAGCCGTTAGCGGATCCCAGGTGTGGGGTAACAATGGGTGGATCCAGTGAGGGCTCAAGGCAGCAGGTTGACCGCGGTCACACATTCATGCACAGATAAACCAAGCGAAGGAGTGAGCAGTGAGACAAACCACACAGGCTGCAGCAGAGAGGACCGCCATTTCCCCTCTTTGACCCTGCCCTCACATACAGCGTCACAACCCAGCGACTGAGTTGCCCTGCCCTGGTGAATACCTAGGGCTCTGCCCTCGTATGTAACAGGCGCGAACAGACCAAAACATTATGGCTCAAGAAGAAGTCAAAGCCCCAGAGCAAATAACTCTAAGCGACCAAGAAATAGCCAACCTATCAGATGCACAGTTCAAAACACTGGTGATCAGGATGCTCACAGAACTGGTTGATTTTAGTCACAAATTAGAGGAACATATGAAGGCTAAACTGATTGAAATGAACGGAAATGCACAGGAAACCAACAGTGATGGAAAAGAAACAGGGACTCAAATCAAGAGAGTGGACCAGAAGGAAGAAATAAACAACCAAACAAAAAAGAAGAAAGAAACAAGAATTCAAAAAAATGAGGAGAGGCTTAGGAACCTCCAGGACATCTTGAAATGTTCCAACATCTGAATTATGGGGTACCAGAAGGGGAAGAGGAACAGCCACGAATGGAAAACTTATTTGAACAAATAATAAAGGAGAACTTCCCCAATCTGGCAAAGGAAATAGACTTCCAGGAAATCCAGGAAGCTCAGAGAGTGCCAAAGAAGGTAGACCCAAGAAGGAACACACCAAGGCACATCATAATTACATTAGCCAAGACTAAAATGAAGGAGAGAATCCTAGAAGCAGTAAGAGATAAGGGGACAGTCACCTACAAAGGAGTTCCCATCAGACTGTTAGCAGATTTGTCAAAGGAGACTTTACAGGCAAGAAAGGGCTGGAAAGAAGTATTCCAAGGCATGAAATCCAAACACCTACAACCAAGATTGCTGTATCCAGCAAAGCTTTCATGTAGAATGGAAGGGCAGATAAAGTGCTTCTCAGATAAAGTCAAATTCAAGGAGTTCATTATCACCAAGCCCTTATTATATGAAATGTTAAAGGGACTTATCTAAGAAAAAGATAAAAATATGAACAGTGAAAGGACAGCAAACTCACAGTTATTAACAACCACACCTAAAACAAAAGTAAACTAAGAGGACAGCTAGATCAGGAGTGAATCCATAGAAATGAAGATCACATGGAGGGTTAGCAACGGGAGGAGGAGAAGGGGGGAGAAGGTACAGAGAATTAGTAGCATAGATAGTAGGTAGAAAATAGATGGGGGGGCAAGAATAGTATGGGAAATACAGAATTGAAAGAACTTGAGACATGTGGCTATAAACTAAAGGGGGGAAATGGTGGGAGAGGGGGTGTGCAGGGTGGCGGAGAATGACGGAGGGGAAATAGGACAACTGTAATGGCATAATCAATAAAATATATTTAAAAATACAGTGAAGTAGCAGGATACAATGTAAATGTTCAGAAATCCATTGCATTTTTATATACCAATGATAAACTATCAGAAGGGGAAACTAAGAAAACCCTTTAACAAGTGCATTAAAAAATATACCTAGGAATAAATTTTACCAAGGAGGTGAAAGACATGGTTTCAGAAAATTATAAGACACTGAAGAAAGAAATTGAAGAAATTACAAGTAAAAGCATATACTCTGCTAATGGATAAGAAGAAATAACATTGTTAGAATGTCCATATTACCCAAAGCAATCTACAGATTCAATGCAATACCTACCACAATACAATGATGTACTTCAAGAATAGAACAGCCCTGGTTGGTGTGGCTCAATGGATTGCACATCAGCCTGCAAACCAAAAAGTTTGATTACCGGTCAGGGCATGTGCATGGGTGCAGACCAGGTGCCCCATTGTGGTCCAGGTGCTCTGTTGAGGGCATAAGAATCAATCAGTGTATCTCTCACACATCAATGCTTCTCTCCCTCTCTTTCTCCCTCCCTTTGTCTCTAAAAATAAGTAAATAAATTCTTTGAAATGTTAAAAAAAAGGACTAGAACAAATAATCCAGGAAATTTATATGGAACCAAAACATACCCCAAAATAGCCACAGCAATTTTGAGAAATAAGAACAAATTTGGAGGAATCACACTATTTGATATCAAACTATACTACAAACCCACAGTAATCAAAAAAGCATGGTACTGGCTTAAAAACAAACATAGATCAATGGAACAGAATAGAGTCCAGAAATAAACATATGCCTATATGGCCAAATACTATTTGATAAAGGAGGCAAGAATATAAAATGGGGACTTCCGCCAAGATGGAGGCATAGGTGGAAACACTGTGCCTTCTCCCACAACCAAGTTTGAATACAACAAAGGTTTGGAGACCAAAGACACAGCAAAAAACAGAAAACTGAGTTATACGGAAGTCCGACAACCACTAACCACTCAACAGGGGGACGGTAAGAGGGGCGGAGCCAGCAGCAAGCAGGGTCGGGCAGGACAGATCCCCCGACCTAGACGCGCAGGTAGCCCAGAACCAGTTGGGGTGCAGGGCAGACTGACCGCGGTCGCACATTCGCGCACAGTGAGACGGACCACGCAGGCCCCACGGGGCAAGGGCTGATGGCGGTGGCACACACGTGCAGTGGGACGAAATGCTCGGCCGGGTAACAGTGGCAGCTGCAGCACCGGTGGGGACCGCCGCGGGAGGCAGCAGACGGGACAGCACAGTTCCTCATTGACCCCGCCCCCATATATAATATCACAACCCAGCGACTTAGTTGCCCTGCTCTGGTGAACACCTTAGGGCTCTGATCCTGCTACGGAACAGGCATGAACAGCCCTAAAGATGGCGCAAGAAGAACTCAAACTCCCAGAGCTGATAACTCTCAGCGACTGAGAAATTGCCAGCCTCTCAGAAGCACAATTCAAAACACTGTTTATCAGGATGCTAACAGAACTGGCTGATTATAGTCACAAATTAGAGGAACATATGAAGGCTAAACTAATTGAAATGAAGGGAGATACACAGGAAACCAATAGCGATGGAAAGGAAACTGGGACTCAAATCAATGGAATGGACCAGAAGGCAGAATGAAAAATCCAACCAGAAAGGAATGAAGAAATGAGAATTCAAAAAAATGAGGAGAGGCTTAGGAACCTCCAGGACATCTTTAAACATTCCAACATCCAAATTATAGGGGTACCAGAAGGGGGAAAGAAACAGCCACGAATGGAAAACTTATTTGAACAAATAATAAAGGAGAACTTCCCCAGTCTGGCAAAGGAAATAGACTTCCAGGAAATCCAGGAAGCTCAGAGAGTGCCAAAGAAGTTGGACCCAAGAAGGAACACACCAAGGCACATCATAATTACATTAGCCAAGACTAAAATGAAGGAGAGAATCCTAGAAGCAGCAAGGGATAAGGGGACAGTCACCTACAAAGGAGTACCCATCAGACTGTCAGCGGATTTCTCAAAAGAGACCTTACAGGCAAGAAGGGGCTGGAAAGAAGTATTCCAAGTCATGAAATCCAAAGACCTACAGCCAAGATTGCTTTATCCAGCAAAACTTTCATTTAGAATGGAAGGACAGATAAAGTGCTTCTCAGATAAGGTCAAGTTCAAGGAGTTCATCATCACCAAGCCCTTATTATATGAAATGCTAAAGGGACTTATGTAAGAAAAAGAAGATGAAAAATATTAACAGTGAAAGGACAGCAAACTCACAGTTATTAACAACCACACCTAAAACAAAAGCAAACCAAGAGGACAGCTAGATCAGGAGTTGAACCATAGAAATGAAGAACACATGGAGGGTTAGCAACAGGGGAGTGGGAAGAGGAGAAGGGGGGAGAAGGCATAGAAAATAGCATAGATGGTAGGTAGAAAATAGATAGGGGGGAGGGCAAGAATAGTGGGGGAAATATGGAATCTAAAGAACTGGAGACACGTGGTTATAAACTAAGGGGGGGAGAATGGTGGGGGAGGGAGTGTGCGGGTGGAGGGGAATGAAGGGAGGAATAGAACAACTGTAATGGTATAATCAATAAAATATATTTAAATAAATAAATAAATAAATAAGAATATAAAATGGGGTAAAGACAGTCTCTTAAATAAATGATGGGAAAATCAGACAGACACATGCAAAACAAACAAAACGAGACCACTTTCTTACACTATATACAAGAATAAACTCAAAATGTACTAAAAAATATAAGACTCTAAACCATAAAACTCTTACAGGAAAACAGGCAATAAAGTCTCTGACATTTCTCTTAGTGATATTTTTTTCTGATATATCTCCTCAGGCAAGAAAAGAAAAGGAAAAAATAAACAAATGGGAGTACCTCAATGTATTTAAGATTTTATTTATTTTTATAGATCGGAAGGGAGGAAGAAAGAGAGGGGGAGAAACATTAATGTGCAATTGCCTCTCACACACCCCCTTACTGGGGACCTGGCCCACAACCCAGGCATGTGCCCTGACTGCGAATTGAACCAGCAACCCTTTGGTTTGCAGGCTGGCACTCAGTCCACTGAGCTACACCAGCCAGGGCCAAACTAAGAAAGTTTTTACACAGAAAAAGAAACCATCAACAAAGTGAAAAGACTACTCACTGAGTGGGAGAACATTTTCCAATGATACATCTGATAAGAGGTTAATATCCAAAATTTATAAAGAACTCATACAACTCAACAACAAAAAATAAACAGTCCCATTTAAAAATTGGCAAAGGACCTGAATAAATATTTCTCTAAAGAGGACATACAGATGGCCAGTAGACTAATGAAAAAATGCTCAACATTGATAACCATCAGAGAAATGCAAATGAAAATCACAATGAGCTATCACCTCAGACCTGTCAGAATGACTATCACGAATAAGTCAGTAAGTGTTAGTAAGGGTGTGGAGAAAAGGAAATCCCCATGCACTGTTGCTAGAAATGCAGATTGTCGCAGCCACTGTGGGAAACAATATGGAGGTCCCTCAAGCAATTAAAGATGGAACAACCTTATGACCCAGTGATTCAACTTCTGGACATATATCTGAAGAGACCACAAACACTAATTTGAAAGACTATATAAACCTTTATGTTCATTGCAGCATTATTTACAATAGCCAAACTATGGAAGTGACCCAAGTGCCCATCAATAGACGAGTGGATAAAGAAGCTGTGGTACACATATACATTACTTTGCCATTAAAAAAAAAACACCATGAAATCTTACCATTTGTGACAGTGTACTAGAGGGTATTATGGTAAGTGAAATAAGTCAGTCAGAGAAAGAAAAACACTATGATTTCACTTACATGTGGAATCTAAAGAGCAATACAAATGAACAAACAAAACAGAACAGACTAATGGTTGCAAGGATAGGGGACTGGGTGAAAAAGGTGAAGGACCTGAGAAGTNGCCAAACTATGGAAGTGACCCAAGTGCCCATCAATAGACGAGTGGATAAAGAAGCTGTGGTACACATATACATTACTTTGCCATTAAAAAAAAACCATTTGAAATCTTACCATTTGTGACAGTGTACTAGAGGGTATTATGGTAAGTGAAATACCCTTGAAATCTTACCATTTGTGACAGTGTACTAGAGGGTATTATGGTAAGTGAAATAAGTCAGTCAGAGAAAGAAAAATACTATGATTTCACTTACATGTGGAATCTAAAGAGCAATACAAATGAACAAACAAAACAGAACAGACTAATGGTTGCAAGGATAGGGGACTGGGTGAAAAAGGTGAAGGACCTGAGAAGTACAGATTGGTAGATACAAAACAGGCATGGAGATGCAAAGTACAGCACAGGGAAAATAGTGAATAACATTGAAATAAGCCCTGGCTGGTGTAGCTCAGTGTGTTGAACACAGGCCTGTGAAGCAAAGGATAGTGGTTCGATTCCCAGTCAGAGCACATGCCTGGGTTGCGGGCCAGTTCCCAGTGGAGGACGCATGAGAGGCAACCACACATTGATGTTTTTCTCCCAGTCTTTCTCCCTCCCATCCCCTCTCTCTAAAAATAAATAAATAAATAAATAAATAAATAAATAACATTGAAATAAATATGTATGGTGCCAGTAGGATGCTGGAAATATCAGGGGAAACACTTTGTATGCTGTACACCTGAAACTGGTACAAAATATCAAAGTGTTGAATGTATACTGTAATGGAAAAGGTTTTAATACATGACAGAGCATTAAAAAAGATCTGCCCATAGACCACATTTGCCGATACTATCCATTTCACTGGCAATACTCTTCAAAAACAAACAAAAAAAGCCATAAAAAACCTGGGAAAAAGCAAGAAAAAAAGTATTATTAGTTTCTTTGAATTAAAACTTAACAATCACTTATCAGCACCCGCGGCCCCGGCACCACCGATGCAGGTGCACTGCACCACACTGCCGCCATTTTGGGTCCGAGCCTGTGTAGCGATTAAACCATGTGCGGAGCTGCTTCTTTGGCTGTGGCATGGTGGTCGGTGCGGGTGCGCGGTGGTCAGTGCGGGTGCGCGGAGCTGGCCTGGGACACCAGGTGGCCGGAGCGGTGGAGCGGGAGTGGAGCGGGCGCTGCAGGGGGTGTGGTGCAGAGAACAGTAGCGGACCTGCGATGGAAGAACAGGATGCACTAGTGGACAGATTGCTGACCAAGGGCTTGAGATCTGGGTTCTGTGTTTCCTCTTCAAACTGACTTTGCAGCCACGGAGAGGGTACAAAGTGATATGATTCCGGGGTACTTGAAACCACAGATAAGCATTACCCATCTTGGAGCTTCAGTTGTGCTCATTGAGGGGCAATGAGTTAATTAATTTAACTGGCTTTGAAAATTGCTTTCTAGACTTCTGGCCAAGATGGAGGCGTAGGTGGAAATACTGTGCCCCTTTTTAAGTTTGGGGTTTTTTTAAAAGATTTTATTTATTTATCTTCGGAGGGGAAGGGAAGGAGAGAAGGAAAGAAATATCAATGTATGGTTGCCTCTTGTGCGTTCCCTGCTGGGAACTGGCCTGAAACCCAGGTATGTGCCCTGACTGGGAATCGAACCACGATCGTGTGGTTCGCAGGCCCACACTCAATTCACTGAGTTACGCCATCCAGGGCTCCCACAACTAAATTTAAAGACAGTGAAGTTTTAGAAACAAAAATGCAGCCAAAACAGTGAAAATTGAACTGTATGGAAGTCCGACAACAATGAACCACTCAGCCAGACCGTGTCACAACCCAGCGACTGGGTCGCCTCACCCTGGTGAACACCTAAGGCTCCCCTCATACATAACAGGTGTGAACAGACCAAACATTATGACTCAAGAACAGCTCAAAGCCCCAGAGCCTATAATTCTAAGTGACCAAGAAATAGCCAAACTTTCAGATGCACAGTTCAAAACACTGGAGATCAGGATGCTCACAGAATTGGTTGACTTTAGCCACAAATTAGAGGAACATATGAAGGCTAAACTGATTGAAATGAACGGAAATGCACAGGAAACCAACAGTGATGGAAAAGAAACAGGGACTCAAATCAAGAGAGTGGACCAGAAGGAAGAAATAAACAACCAAACAGAAAAGAAGAAAGAAACAAGAATTCAAAAAAATGAGGAGAGGCTTAGGAACCTCCAGGACATCTTGAAATGTTCCAACATCTGAATTATGGGGTACCAGAAGGGGAAGAGGAACAGCCACGAATGGAAAACTTATTTGAACAAATAATAAAGGAGAACTTCCCCAATCTGGCAAAGGAAACAGACTTCCAGGAAATCCAGGAAGCTCAGAGAGTGCCAAAAAAGTTGGACCCAAGAAGGAACACACCAAGGCACATCATAATTACATTAGCCAAGACTAAAATGAAGGAGAGAATCCTAGAAGCAGTAAGAGATAAGGGGACAGTCACCTACAAAGGAGTTCCCATCAGACTGTTAGCAGATTTGTCAAAGGAAACTTTACAGGCAAGAAAGGGCTGGAAAGAAGTATTCCAAGTCATGAAATCCAAAAACCTACAACCAAGATTGCTCTATCCAGCAAAGCTTTCATTTAGAATGGAAGGGCAGATAAAGTGCTTCTCAGATAAAGTCAAATTCAAGGAGTTCATTATCACCAAGCCCTTATTATATGAAATGTTAAAAGGACTTATCTAAGAAAAAGAAGATTAAAAAATATGAACAGTGGCCCTGGCTGGTGTAGCTCAGTGGATTGAGCACGGGCCTGTGAACCAGAGGATCGAGGTTCAATCCCCAGTCAGGGCACATGCCTGGGTTGCAGGTGGGTTCCCTGCAGGCCCACTCCCAGCAGAGGACGCACGAAAGGCAACCATACATTGATGTTTCTCTCCCTCTCTCCTTCCCCTCTAAAGATAAATAAATAAATAAAATCTTAAAAAATATATGAACAGTTAAAGGACAGCAAACTCACAGTTATTAACAACCACACCTAAAACAAAAGCAAACCAAGAGGACAGCTAGATTGGGAGCAGAACCATAGAAATGGAGATCACATGGAGGGTTAGCAACAGGGGAGTGGGAGGAGGAGAAGAGGGGAGAAGGTACAGAAAATAAGTACCATAGATGGTAGGTAGAAAATAGATAGGGGGGCGGGCAGGAATAGTATTGGAAATACAGAATCTAAAGAACTTGTGACACATTGACATGAACAAAAGGGGGGGATGGTGGGGGAGGGGTGTGCAGGGTGGAGGGGAGTGAAGGGGGGAATGGGACAACTGTAATGGCATAGTCAATAAAATATATTTTAAAAAATGGTTAGGATGGTAAATTTGATGTTATGTATATTTTACTGCAATGAAAATTTTAGGAAAAAAATTGATTTCCATAAAAAAATAAAAAGAACTAACATCTTTAAAAAAAAACCTTAACAATCAACAATCAATATAGAGATATCCTGACCAGTGTGGCTTAGTTAGTTAGGCATCGTCCTGCAAAGTTAAAGGTCAGCAGTTCAATTCTGGTCAGAGCACGTGACTGGTTACAAGTTTCGCTGCAGGTCAGGGTGTGTTTGGGAGGCAACAGATTGATGTTTCTCACACCCATGCCCCTCTCGCTCTCCCTTTCTTCCCCTCTCTCAAAAATAAAAAAGTCAGAGAAGTTACTGGTTGGAGGATACCACTGAAAGAAAAAGCAGAAAATGCTGACATGCTGATTTGAAAGTTAATGTTAATACGTTTAGGAAAGAGGCAGAAGCACCTAGAAGAAAAGATACCATGACGGGATCAGGTAGTTTTGCTTGTAACTGTTGCCATGTTGTAAGTCTGTGTTCCTGGTCCTGCTGCTAACAACGAGTCAACTGATAGCAATGAGTCATTCTTGCAAATAAAATACATATTATACTCACAGGATACTTTGTACAAATCCTGAGTTGTGTTCAAGAAATATGGTTGAAAGCAAAATAAATTTGTTTTAAAAATTACTATGAAGGGTGCAAAATTATAATTCCTTGTGGTAAAATTGACCATTTTAACCATTTTTAAATATACAGTGCATTCACAATGTTCTATAACCATCACCACTATTTTTAGAACTTTTTCATTACCCCAAACAGAAACTCTGTACCCATTAAACAATAAACAATTACACAAATGTTATATTTGTAATTTTTAAAAAAGATTTTATTTATTTATCTTTGGAAGGGAAGGGAAGGAGAAAAATATCAATCTATGATTGCCTCTCATGCGTCCCCTGCTGGGAACTGGCCTGCAACCCAGGCATGTGCCCTGACTGGGAATAGAACCATGATCCTTTGGTTTGCAGGCCTGTGCTCCATCCACTGAGCTATGCCAGCCAGAGCGATAATATTTGTAATTTTGATAGTTATTATCAAATTGCTTTCCAAGGAGGTTGAATGAATGAATTTATGCTATCATTAGCAATATATGGGAGTTCCTCTATATACACCTTTAATAACACAGTGTATCATTCATTCCTTCATTGCACAGTTATCTTGGGCAACTGCAAAATGCCATGCAATGTTCTAGAAGATGGAGAGGCAGTAGTGCACAGTACAAAGTCCTTGCCCTCATGGAGATTAAAGGCTATAAGGAAAAGGGAGATGCTCTTAGGAAGTAGTCAGTGCAATATGAGTGGATAAAAGTGATGAGGGTATTATTTTGGATAGAAGTACCAACAAACTTTTTAATCCTTGCTCATCTTATAGGTGAAAAATATTATCATGTAATTTTACTTTGCATTCTCTATTACAAGGAATAATATGAAATAATACTTTTTTCAGCCCTGGCTGGTGTGGCTCAGTGGATTGAGTGCTCGCCTGCAAACCAAAGGGTTGCCGGTTTGATTCCCAGTCAGGGAACATGCCTGGGTTGAGGGAGGTCCCTGGGGTGGAGGGTGGAGGGTGCGGGGAAACACATGAGAGGCAACCACACATTGATGTTTCTCTCTCCCTTTCTCCCTTCCTCTGTCTGAAAATAAATAAATAAAGTCTAAAATTTTTTAAATACTATTTTTCAAATGTTTTGAGAGATCTCTGTTTTCTTTTATAAGAATTGTTTTTTATAGATCTGTCTTGTGTGGCTCACTGGACTGAGCTCTGACCTGTGAACCAGAGGGCCGCCAGTTCGATTACCAGTCAGGGCACATGCCTGGGTTGTGGGCCACGTCCCCAGAAGGGGGTGCTCAAGGAGCAACCACACATTGATGTTTCTCTCCCTGTGTTTCTCCCTCTCTTCCCCTCTCTCTAAAAATAAATTTAAAAAATACAATTTTCACAAAACTAACCACATCTGAGTAACAACCATCTAGATCAAGAAACATAATATTATTAGCAAATACCCTAGAAGCTAATAGAGTAACATATCTTGATTCTTTTTTTCCTTTTAATCCTTATCCAAGGACATGTTCATTGATTTTTAGAAAGAGAAACATTGATGTGAGAGAGAAACTTCAATCAGTTGCCTCCTGGACACACCCTGGCCAGGGATCAAACCTGCAACTTAGGTATGTGCCCTGACTGAGGATTGAACCCATAACTTTTTGGTGCTGGGATGATGCTTCAACCATCTGGCCAGGGCTATCCTGATTCTTAATAGCTTGGCTTAGTTTTGCATTTTTAAATTTTTTATGAATGCAATTATATATACTATTTTGTGTCTGGCTTCTCTCACTCATTTGTCTACAAGATTCATCCATGTTATGCATGTGATCATAGACCATTCTCATACCTGAAGAGTATTCCATTTAATGAACATCCTGTAATTTATTTATTCACTTTATTGTTGTGGATAGTTTCCAGTTTTTGGCTGCTGCAACTAGTGTTACTATGAACATTTGTGCACATGTCTTACAGTAAACATATGTATGCATTTCTGTTAGGTATACACCTGGGAGTGAATAGCATATGTATATATGAATTGCTGGGTCATAGCATATGTATATATTCCGCTTTAGTTAGATACTGCCAGTTTTCCAAAGTGGTGGTAACAACTTACACCCTACCAGTGGTATAAGAGTGTTCAACACTTGCAAAACTTACTTTTGAGTACATATTCTTTTGAATTTGGTTATATTATAAAGTAGTAGGCAAATTTACACGAATTTTAAAGCTATACTATGTCTTCAAAGTGGTTTCACTACTGGGTGGACAGCTTTTTGTTACCTCTAGAACTTTTTTTTTAAGATTTTATTTATTTATCTTTAGAGGGGAAGGAAAGGAGAAAGGGAAAGAAACGTTAATGTGTGGTTGCCTGTTACAGGCCCCGTACTGGGGCCTGTCCTGCAACCTAGGCATGTGCCCTGACTGGGAATCGAACTGGAGACCCTTTGGTTTGTAGGTAGGCACTCATCCACTGAGCCACACCAGTCAGTGTTGGAACTTTTCTTATCTGCTCTTATGAATACTTGGTTGGAAATACTTGGAAAACAATCTTAGGAGATGACTTGATTCATTTCAGTTTTATTATTAATTTATTAGCTATAATTTGAACCTAGGTTTTCTGATCAAGGCAGGGTACAGATGGTAATATATGAGAGGGACCCCTCCAAAACCTGGAATTATCTTCTGGACAGCAGGCCTCTAGTAGTACAGGTTTCCCCCACTAAGTGTTCTAGGAACCCATATGTATTGTGTGCCAACTGGTGTTGTGGACGCTGCCTTATGCTTCAGTGAATTGTTTTTTTAAGACTCTTGCCACAGCTGGTGTGGCTCAGTGGATTGAGCGTCAGCCTGCAAAACAGAGGACCACCAGTTTGATCCCTAGTCTAGGGCATGTACCTGGGTTGCAGGCCAGGTCCTCAGCAGGAGGCACCTGAGAGGCAACCACACATTGATGTCTCTCTCCCTCTCTTTTTCCTTCCCTTCCTCTCTCTCTAAAAATAAATAATTTTTAAATAAATAAATATATATGTAAATAAATTCTGTTTTTGGGGGTCTCTCCTCGTAATTACAACTATAAATTCATACTTATTGCCCTGGCTGGTGTAGCTCAGTGGATTGAGCGTGGGCTGTGAACCAAAGGGTCGCAGGTTTCATTCCCAGTCAGGTCATACACCTGAGTTGCGGGCCAGGTCCCCAGTGGGGGGTGCACAAGAGGCAACCACATATTGACATTTCTCTCCCTCTTTTTCTCCTTCCCTTCCCGTGTTTAAATAGAATAAAATCTAAAAATAATAGATGAGATGTTAGAAGATAGTTTTAGAAATAAATAAAGAAATAAAATCTGACTTCCAGCCAAGATAGAGGCATAGGTGAAAACACTGTGCCTCCTCACACAACCAAGTTTAAAGACAACAAAGTTTTAGTAACAAAAATGCTACCAAAACACAGAAAATTGAACTGTAGGAAGTCCAACAACTAAGAACCATTCAGCCAGACTGGTAAGAGGGGCGGAGTCAGCTGGTGGAGAGGGGTCGGGTGGGAAAAAGTGGCCAAACCGACCCAGGAGAGCAGGCAGCAGTTGGCAGATCATACAGGTGTGGGGTGGCAACGGGCAGACCCAGTGAGGGCTCAAGGCGGTTGGCTGACCGAGGTCACATATTCGCACGCAGATAAACCAAGCGAAGGAGCAAGCAGTGAGACAGACTGCACAGGCTAGGGCCCCAGAGACAGGAATTGAAGCCTAAAAGCACCAATTGGAAAAACTTTCGGGGTTGAGGTGCCGGGAGAAGCTCCCAAGCTCACAGAGAGTTTGTTGGAGACACCCACAGGGTCTTGGAGGGTGCACGGGCCAACACACCTAGGAGCCGGCACCAGTGGGGCCAGGTTTGCTTGCAGGAAGCAGAAGAGGGGACCAAAATCTGAGAGAGAGCAGAACAAATGCCATTGCTCCTCTCTGACCCCACCCACCGATACAGCGTCACAACCCAGTGACTGGGTCACCCCACCCTGGTGAACACCTAAGGCTCCGCCCCTCATACGTAACAGGAGTGAACAGACCAAAACATTATGGCTCAAGAACAGCTCAAAGCCCCAGAGCTAATACTTCTAAGAGACCAAGAGATAGCCAACCTATCAGATGCCCAGTTCAAAACACTGGAGATCAGGATGCTCACAGAATTGGTTGATTTTAGTCACAAATTAGAGGAACATATGAAGGTTAAACTAATTGAAATGAAGGGAAATGCACACCCTTCATAAGGAAGGTGTGTTTTCCTTTATAAGGAAACCAATAGCGATGGAAAGGAAACTGAGACTCAGATCAAGGGAGTGGACCAGAAGGAAGAACGAAACATCCAACCAGAAAAGAATGAAGAAACAAGAATTCAAAAAAATGAGGAGAGGCTTAGGAACCTCCAGGACATCTTTAAACGTTCCAACATCCAAATTATAGGAGTACCAGAAGGGGGAAAGAAACAGCCACGAATGGAAAACTTATTTGAACAAATAATAAAGGAGAACTTCCCCAGTCTGGCAAAGGAAATAGACTTCCAGGAAATCTAGGAAGCTCAGAGAGTCCCAAAGAAGTTGGACCCAAGAAGGAACACACCAAGGCACATCATCATTACATTAGCCAAGATTAAAATGAAGGAGAATCCTAGAAGCAGCAAGAGATAAGGGGACAGTCACCTACAAAGGAGTTCCCATCAGACTGTCAGCGGATTTCTCAAAAGAGACCTTACAGGCAAGAAGGAGCTGGAAAGAAGTATTCCAAGTCATGAAATCCAAAGACCTACATCCAAGATTGCTCTATCCAGCAAAGCTTTCATTTAGAATGGAAGGGCAGATAAAGTGCTTCTCAGATAAGATTAAATTCAAGGAGTTCATCATCACCAAGCTCTTATTATATGAAATACTAAAGGGACTTATCTAAGAAAAAGATGAAAAATATGAACAGTGAAATGACAGCAAACTCACAGTTATTAACAACCACACCTAAAACAAAAGCAAACCAAGAGGACAACTACATCAGGAGGGAAACCACAGAAATGAAGAACACATGGAGGGTTAGCAACAGGGGAGTGGGGGGAGGAGGAGAAGAGGGTAGAAGGTACAGAGAATAAGTAGCATAGATGGTAGGTAGAAAATAGACAGGTGGGAGGGCAAGAATAGTATGGAAAATATAGAATCTAAAGAACTTGTGACACGTGGACATAAACTAAAGCGGGGGGAATGGTGGGGGAGGGGGTGTGCAGGGTGGAGGGGAATGAAGGGGGGAATAGGACAAGTGTAATGGCATAATCAATAAAATATATTTTAAAAAAAGAAGAAATAAAATCTTTAAAAACAGTGTATTGATTCAGTTTGTGAAGGTGAAAAAGTTCTGGAGAGGGATGGTAGTGATGGTTGCACAACAAATGAACATACTTAATACCACTGAACTGTACACTTAAAATGGTTAAAATGGTAACTTTCATGTTATATATTACCACAATTTTTAAAAGAATAAAGTGCTGCCTTGAGCAAGTAGCTCAGTTGGTTGGAGTGTTGTTCTATACACTGAAAGTTTGTGGGTTTGATTCCAGTCAGGGCACATACCTAGGTTGGGATTCTATCCTCTCTCAGGACGTATTCGGGAGGCAACCAATGGATGTTTCTTTTTCACACAGATTTTTTTTTCTTTCTTCCTCCCTCTCTCGCTCTAAAATCAATCCTCTGGTGAGGATTAAAAAAAAAAAGGAATGAAGTTCTAATACATACTACAACATGGATGGATGAACCTTGAAAACACTATATTAAGTGAAAGGAGCTAGACACAAAAGGACAAATATTGTATGATTCCATTTATATGAGATACCAGGAGAAGCAAATTGAGAGGTAGAAAAATGAGAAGTTACCAGGGCGTGGGGTAGAGGGGAATAACAAGTGACTGCTTAATGAGTTCTGGGTTTCATTTGTTTTTTTTTTCAAAGATTGTATTTATTTACTTTTAGAGAGAATAGAAGGAGGGAGAAAGAGAAACATCAGTATGTGAGAGATACGATTGGTTGCCTCTCTCATGCCCCCAATCAGGGACCTGGCCCACAACCCAGGCATGTGCCCTGACTGGGAATCGAAACAGCAGCCTTTCTGTTTGCCAGCTGGTGCTCAATCCACTGAGCCACACCAGCCAGGGCTAGGTTTACTTTAGTGATGATGAAAACATTTTGGAAATAGTGGTGATGGTTGCACAACAATGTTAATGTAATTAATGCCACTGAATTGTTAATATAAAAATGGTTAAAATGGCAAATTATATATTATACTTTCTACCACAACTTGAAAATAATCAATAATGTAATATACCAAAAAGCATTGAACTGTACACTTTAAATGGGTGAACTGCATAATGACTGAATTACATCTTAAAGCTTTTAGACAAAATTGTATGCAAATGTTCAAAGAAGCACTAGAGAAAAGGTAGAAACCACTTAAATGTCCATCTCCATCAAGTGATGGATAAACAAAATATGGTATATCCATACAATGGATACTATTCACATATTATTTAGCCATAAGAAGGAATGAAGCACTGACACATGGCACATGGTTAAATCTTGAAAACACTATGCTAAAGACAGAAGCCAGACAGTAAAGGCTGTATAATGTATTGAGAAAAAGCAAATCCATGGAGACAGGAAGCAAATTAGTAGTGAAAACACCACTGAAATTGTGTTTAAAATGGCTGATATGTAATGATTTATATGATTTGTATTTTACCACAATAAAAACACTGCGTATTGATGCCGGCTGGTGTGGCTCAGTGGATTTAGTGCCGGCCTGAGAACTAAAGGGTCACCAGTTCCTAGTCCGGACACATGCCTGGGTTGCAGGTCGGGTCCTCAGTCGGGGGCGTTCAAGGCAACCACATATTGATGTTTCTCTCCCTCTCGCCCTTCCTTCCCCTCTCTAAAAATACATAAATAGAATCTTTTTAAAAAATGTGTCTTGACTGGGAAATGTGCATAAGGAAACATTCAGGGGTGACAACAATGTCCTATACCTTGTTTGGGATGATGGTTAATATGGTGGTATATATTTGTCCAAACTTGGCGAATTTTACACTAAAGATCGGTGCATTTTACTCTATGTACAATATCATTCAAAAGAATAAAAAGAGTTAAAAGTAGTTTCCTCTAGCGAACCGGGGGAAAGGGTAGAGGGACTGCTTTTTTATTACATAACTTTTGTATCACTTTTTGAAAACCATATACATTAACTAATTTGGAAAAAATGTAATGAAAATTTCCCCATTACAGTTCGAACCTCACCAAACACATTTCTTCGCCAGCTGGTCCAGTCCATTGGCTGAGTGAGCCAAGTCATGGGTGCAAGGAGTCGGTTGGGCTCCGCAGCTGTAGTCGCAACTGTAAATGCGAACAAGCTCTCTACCGCGGCTGTCCCGAGTCTGGCCACAGTGGGAGCGTCATTGCCCGGGGTCTGAGGACCGGATTCCGCCCTCCGGAGGCATGGAAGTAAGACTTTCGGAAATCCAATCTTAGACTCCACAAATGCCGAGGTTCTCCTTCGGTTCCAGAGCCAGCCAACCGAGAGCTGGGGACTCGGGCGCCTTTTCCAATGCCCCGCCAGTCCCAAGCCTCGCAGCGCACCGCTTCCTCCTCCGCCAGGGGCCAATCATCGGTTGCTTTGCGGGCCGGCAGGGAAGGCGCTGGAGGCTGCCGGCCCGTCCATCTTTCTTGAAGGCAAGAAGGCTCTCCACAACCTCCCCCCGTTTTGTCTTCCCTCTAAAAACCCACCTGCAGCGGCCATCTTATTTGAGGGCAAGTGGAAGATGAGACCAGAGAAGCCAGATGGGCGCCATGTTTGATATGATCGAGGGACGGCGCCCTTAAGAGCAATCCTTGACAACTGAACCCAGGATGTCGCCATATTTTCTGAAGGCACCTTCCGGGTCCCTCAACCAGGATGTCTATGGCCAAGCTGCCAAGAAATGAATAAACACCGAGGGGGTTGGTTTGTCCCTATGAGAATCCCTGAATCCCTAGCAGGTAGCTCCTGCTACTTCTGTTCCCTGGGCTTCGTTGTGACGCCAAGGCCGGGAGGGGCCGTGGCCTGGGGAGCCGTTCCTGCGGACAACGAAAACTGATCCGGGACAAGGGAGGCAGTGGCCCTGGGGACAAGGCAGCCACAGCTCGGGGCTGGAAGGCCCCATGGCGCCGCCCCCAGCCCTGCTCCGGGCGCTCACAGCTGGGGAGTCCTGGCCTGGTTGCAAGAAGCCTGGGTCCGTGAGCTTCGCAGACGTGGCCGTGTACTTCTCCCCGGAGGAGTGGGGGTGTCTGCAGCCCGCGCAGAGAGCCCTGTACCGGGATGTGATGCAGGAGACCTACGGCCACCTGGGCATGCTCGGTGAGGCCCGGGTCAGAGCACCCCCTCCTCCTTCACTGGGGTTCACAAAGGAGATAAGATAGAGGGATTCTGAGGAGTGAGTGCCCTAATCCCGAATTATTCCACCAACAGCACCAGCCACCTCCTATTCCCAGGGCTTCAGTTACCCCTTTGGGAGTTCTTCCATCCCGAATCCACTTCCTTCAGGCAGGGAGCATTGAGACTATCCATATTGAACATAAATTCTGAGGAAGTGCCTTCACCCTGGCAGGGGGATGCCATCTTCCCAGGACAGCCTTTCAGGCTAGTATTGTGATCCCTGTTCTCTCCCAGGATTCCCAGGCCCTAAACCAGATCTCATCTCTTGGATGGAACAAGAGAGTGAGGCTTGGAGCACCGCCGCCCAGGATCCTGAGGAGGGGGAGAGCGTGGGAGGAGCTCTGAGAGGTGAGGGATTGTCCCAAGTCTACCCGCGCCTGGCACTCCAGGGCTTCCTGTCTAGCAAAAAACAACAACAACAACAACAACAAAAACAACATATATATATTTCAGAACCCCACTTTCAGCATCCCTAAAGGAATGAAAGAGCCACCCAATGTTGGATCATAGTGGAAAGGAAGCCAACCTGGTACAGTTTTCAGAACTTGAGACAGTCCGCATGTTGAGACCCCAGAGGGAAAATCAGAAGCTCAAGTCCGAACTCAGGTTTCCAGGTCCCTGTGGTAGAAAACACCACTCATTCTCCCTATTTAAGGAATGACTAAAACACCCTAAGAATGGACATGACTTCAGATCTGCCTTTCACATTCCTCAAGCAAAGCAAATTCATACATCAGAAAATGCCCAGTCATGGACAACTTGGGTCTTCTCTATTCATCATTCCCCAGCACAGTGATCTCCAGCATATAGGTTTCCTTCTCTGTAAACACCTTATCCCACAGAAAATAAAACAAAAACAAAAACAATACTAGCTACTTTTTATTGAGCACTTACTAAATGCTTAACATGTTTCTATTGATTTAATCCTTCCAACAACCCTGTAAAGAAATCATAATGATTTCCATTTGACGTATGAGGAACCAGATAAGTCACTCATAAGAGATTTGAACTTGTTTCCTGTCCTTCAAAGCCTATGTGTTAGTCACTAGGCAGTACTTTTCCCGCACTTCTTAGGTAAAAGTAACCTATAACTTGAGACAATCTAAACAAATGTGTTTTAAAATGTATCTTGATTCCTGTTTCCCAGGAAACTCCCCAAACAAGAAGGAAGAGGAACTGGAAGAACTACCAGGAGCCAAGGGACCCAGAAAGACTCCTGGGAAGGATAGGCCTGAGGAGCTGGCTAAACATAACCCTGACTCAGCCATGAGCAAGACCTCCACAAGACCACAGTCACCCACGAAAATGGCCTGGGACCACAGCACCGTTGCGCAGCCCCCGGTTCCAGTACCCAGCGTGAGCTCTCAAGCCAGCCAGAGGCGCCACGAGTGTGCAGACTGTGGTCGCCGCTTCACCTACCCATCGCTACTGGTCAGCCACCGGCGCATGCATTCAGGTGAGCGGCCCTTCCCTTGCCCGGAGTGTGGCATGCGCTTCAAAAGGAAGTTTGCGGTGGAAGCGCACCAGTGGATCCATCGCTCCTGCTCTGGGGGCCGGCGGGGCCGGAGACCTGGAATCCGGGCTGTGCCTCGAGCCCCTGTTAGGGGTGACCGGGACCCACCTGTGCTATTCAGGCACTACCCGGACATCTTTGAAGAGTGCGGGTGAGTGGCTCCCACGTGTGGGTTTGAGCCTGACCTCTGTGATAAGGACTGACTGGGCCCTGAAGGAGGCTCCTAAATCAGAAACTTGGGAACCGCCCTGGCTGGCGTAGCTCAGTGGATTGAGCTCGGGCCTGCGAACCAGACGATCGCGGTTCGATTCCCAGTCAGGGCACATGCTTGGGTTGCAAGCCGGTTCCTTGCAGGCTAACCACCAGCAGGGGATGCACAAAAGGCAACCATACATTGATGTTTCTCTCCCTCTCCTTCCCCTCTAAAAATAAATAAATAAATAAAATCTTAAAAAAAAAAAAGAAACTTGGGAACCTAAGTCATTCCTTGGGCTTCCCTGAAGTTTTCAAACATGTAAAAAGGAAAGTGCCTGTACAGATTCAAATAGATTAAACTTGACCCTTCCCCCGTCCAGTCTTTCTAAAAAAAAAATGAAGAGAGTGAGACACTAGACTTTTCTCAGTGTTATTTCAGTAGCAGGTGCCACCAAACTCTTTCCACTGTCTCAAAAAACACCCCCTTGCTGCGTATCTACATGAGAGGTAAATGCTGAGGAGTGCTAAGGTCTGGGGAAGGGGCCCAGATGAAAGACATGGTCAGGCCCTAGCTGACACCAGCATGCAGCCCAGGAAGCGGAGTGGGTGGAAAGAGCACAGAATCCCCAGCACAGACCTAGTTCCTGCACAAGGCACAGCTGGTAAATTACGCACCTTCCTCTGCCTCACTCCTTCATCTGTAAAATGAGGATGACTAATATCTACCTCAAAGGAAAGGGTTACTATGAAGACTGAAATTTTAACAAGATAGTATGTATGACATAGCAAATTTGCAATAAACATGTGATGAAAGAGTGAATTATCTACAGTTTACACTTCAGAAAGGCTAAGGAGGCAGGGTGTGGGTATCAATTATCTATAGCCATGTTTTGCAGATGAGTAAACCAAGGCTCAGAAAGACAAAGTGATTTTTTCAACATGTCACTGCTTTAAAGCAGCAAAGCTGGACACTGACACAGAGTCCAGATATTTCTACCACTTTCTCTGAGCAGTCAGATCTGGGCAGAACATGATCAGGGTCTCAAGTGAGAGTGAGGTAAGAGTTGAGATCTGGGCAGGAAGGCAGCAGGACAGCAAACAACGGCAACTACAAGAAAGGTTTTTTCAGTCCTCAGTTTCCAGCCAGAGTGGCCTCCCCTTGGGGCTAGAGGTGGCTCCTCAGAATGCAGGGCCCAACCCTACCTGTCTGGGGGAGTCTCAGCAGGAAAACAGAGCCCCGCCGAAGACAGTGATCTTTAAAAAAAACATTTTATTTATTTATTTTTAGAGAGAGGGGATGGGCAGGAGAAAGAGTGGAAGAGAAACATCAATGTGTGGTTGTCTCTCATGTGTCCCCTACTGGGGACCTGGCCTGCAACCCAGGCATGTGCCCTGACTGGGAATCAAACTATCGACCCTTTGCTTCGCAGGCCTGCGCTTAATCCACAGAGCTACACCAGCCAGGGCCAAAGACAGTGATCTTTTGCTAAGAAAAGTAGAGCCCAAGCTGGGTTATTCAGTTGGTTGGAGCACCATTCCATACACCTAAAGGTTGTGGGTTTGTTTCCCCGTCGGCACATATCTAGGTTTTGGGTTTGATCCCTGGTGGAGGTGTGTATGGGGAGGCAACTGATTGATGTTTCTCTCACATCAATGTTTCTCTGTCTCTTCCTCTCTAAAATCAATAAACATGTCCCCTGAAGATTAAAAAAAAGAAAAAGGAAAAAAAGTACATACAATATTCAGTGACCTTCTATTGGAGGGATAGCTGGGTGATAGGGAATTCTGGGGCTGAGAAAGGCTGACTCCATTCTGTCATTCAACAAACAACATCTGAGGCCTCTAGGTTTTTGTGCTGGGCTCCAGCACACCCTGACTGAGAAGAGAGTGATTGGGGCTGTGATGAAAGGTGTCTAGAGGCACCACCTAACCCACCTGGTTGGTGATAAACCAGGAAACGCACCTTGGAGAAGGAGAGGTGCGCCTCCACGGCATTAGGTAGTTGGTGTGTGGGAGATTTTCAGGCAAAGGGAGCAGCCTTGTTTCATAAAAAAGATTTAAAAATGGACACAGTGTGGAGTAGAAGTGAAACCATGGTCTCTGGGGGCAGACTGTCTGGGTTCGGGTCCTGACTCACTTGCTTTTTAGTTATGCAATCTTGGGCAAGTCACTTCTTACCTTAGTCTCTTTACTTATAAAACCTGGATGATAATAGCACTTACCTCATAAAGTTGCTGTAAGGATTAAATGAGATAATATAGAAGAGTACCTTGCATGTTAGTACATAATAAACAGTGATTATTGTTATTCTAATCAACATATAATAGTATGTGAAGAGGACCAAGAGGGGACCTAGTCAGGTCTTCTGAAACAAGGTTCAAAGGAAGGAAGTGGAGGAAGTGGTTCAAATTGGCCTTGAAGAATGAGAAAGATTTCAACCAGGATAGGCATGCAAAGACATGGTAGTACTTTTCCCTGACTGAAACATAAAGAACTAGGTAACAAATGATGGAGGACAGCAGCAGAGAGGTGCAGGCCAAACGGGAAGGGCCAGAGGTTCCAGCAGTGGAGCTTAGGTTTTACCCCATAGGCACTGTAGGTACATAGAATTCTTGAGCAGGAGCAGGGCTGTTTGAGAGGTACTGTCAGATGGTGTCTTTGTAAACAGTGTGTAGTGTGTCCTGTGGGAGGAGACTGGACATCTGCCCCCAAATAGAACTGACCAGGAGCTGGGACCAAGCTAAAGAGCAAGGCCTTTTCTTGCAGTTGTTCTTGCTTCCTGACCTTGGAGTTGGGAAGAAAGACACCCATAAGAGGCTTCTGCCATGGAATCTGCATGGCTCAGTGACTGACAACATGACTGATCTGTGAACAAGTAAGTCCCAGAGGTTTGAAGCATGGAGACTAGACAGCTGGAGCAAGGGAGCTTGACTGCTGGGCAAGGGGCAGTCAGGAGTGGGAGGGTGTGAAGGCCAAGGAGTGACCAGGACTGGAGAGGGGTGAGTCAAAGAAAAGGTAGAGCTGGAGAGAGGAGGTACCACCAGGAAATGGGGAGCATAAAATGTATCATTTTAAACATTTTTAAGTGTATGGTTTAGGGGCATTAAGTACATTCACACTATTGGTGGTACAACCATCACCACCATCCCTCCCCAGAACTGTTTTCATCTTCCCCAACTGAAACTTTGTACCCATTAAATAACAACACTCTATGCTCCCTTCCCCCAGCCCCTGGCTAACACTGTTTTACTATCTGTCTCTATGTATTTGACTTTGAAGTATACTTTGGATACTTCATATAAACCATGGGGGGGGGGTCGTTTAAGCAGAGTGTCAAGATAATCTGATTCATATTTATTTATTTATTTAAAAAACCCACTCTGACTGTTCTGAGAATGGACTGCAGAGTGGAGATACAGAGTACCACCAGAGGTAAACACTGAAAGATGAATGGACAGAGCCTGTCTGAGCTGGATGTGGTGGCTGAGTGGGAAAGATGGAGGAGCCAGTTCCTGGGGTGGCCCTGGGGGTGATGGCAGGGTAGACCACAGCATTTTAGAGCTGGAAGGGAGCTCTTGGAGCTGTCTAGTTCTATGTTTTAAGAAGAGTTTGGGAAGCAGAGGGTGAAATAGGTTTCTTTGTTGATGGAACTGTTTAAGGGACATAGGGAAGAATGCTTATCTTTCCACCAAGCATCTCATGGGAATGTTGGTCCACCCACAGAATAGGCTCTGAGAAAAGCTGAGGCCCAGAGAAGGGAAGGTACTTACTTAAGATCACAGCTGAGTTAGTGGCAGAGGTAGGCATGCAACCCAAACCTCCCAATTTCTCAGCTGATACTCTTCCTCATTTCACTAGACCAGGCTGCAATGCTGGATGGATGGGAAAGGCAAAAGGCCGGAAGCCCAGAGACCAGCTGGGAGACCCCAGGCCTAACCAACAAGGGTCTGAGCAAGAGGAGCCTGCTGATGAGAGCCGCTATCTTTAGTGAAATGAAGCCTCTCACCCTTGCTCCAGGGCAATTTAATATACCTCCCAAACACTGAATGACATTTTTGCCCCATGACATGGTCCCTAAACATAACCCTTGTGTTTACTTTTCAATATTTATCATGTCATAGCCCATCACTTAAATTTTTTCTCTTTACATTTATATAACATTATAGAATTGTACGTGTGACCAGAAGCAGTTCTTCTGACCTCCTAGGTCCCTGCTTCTTGCACTACCTCACAATACAACTGCATCTTGGTAACCTGGCCTAAAATTCCACCCCTCTTTGGTTGCTGAGACTGTGCCTTCAATAATTTGAGGCAATACGGCACGCAGTTGCATGGAGTCAGGCTGCCTGGCTTCACCACATACCAGCTGTGTGGCCTGGGGCAAGGTCATCCATTTGTGCCTCAGCCTCCTTATCCAGAAAGGTACCTATCTCTGAAGCGTTGTGAGGGTTAATTGAGTTAACAAGCAAAAGCACTTAGTCTGGAAAACAGTAAGTGATACGTCAAGGTAAGTGAAGATTACTAGTCTTAGTCATAGCACAAAACCAATCGCAGCTCTTGCATAGTCTGCCATTATTCTGTTTAGGAGAGCTTAGAATTGGGAAATCAGGGGGCACATTTAAAGAGAGCATCTAAACAATGAGCCATGTCATCTGTTAACTCATCTAGTTAAAGAAAAATATTTTTTATTTATTTTTAGAGAGAGGGGAAGAGAGGGAGAAAGAGGCAGAGGGAAACATTGATGTGAGAAGCATTAATATGCTGCCTGTCAGGTGAGCCCTGACTAGGGATGCAACCCAGGCATGTGTCCTGACAGGAATTGAACCAGCGGCCTTTCACTTTGCCAGACAGTGCCCTGAGCCACACGGGTCAGGGCTCATCTAATTTTTTATGCAGTCATAACATAATAAATTAAGAATCCAATTAATTTCACAAGGTTAGCAGGGATCAGTAAATTCAAAATAATCATGTTGCTTTTCTGAAACAGGCCTGGAGGAGGCAGGGCGAGGTGGTGAAAAAGGCTCCGATTTGGGAGTCTGAAGACCCAAGTCACTACTGGGCTGCCTGAACTTGGGTAACAAGTATCTGGGCCTTAGTTTCCTCTTCTGTGAAATGAATGAACTCTAAGGCAGAGAGGCATTCACCCTAGTGTCCTCAATTAAAGACATAGTAAATGTTGGAAATACCAGATATAGACAACAGATAGATACATACATACATAATACATTCTTAAACACAATATCTGGAGGGATATTTGGGAAACTGTTGAGAGGAACAGGGCACCTTGTAAATGAAAAAGAAATTTAGAAATGAACTGCTTTATCAAAAAACATTCTTTTATTAAGGCAGGTCACTGAGTGGGCCTTCTAGAGGAGATTAGTTAGTGCACGTCTGACCAGCGCCCCCTCAAAGCTAGCCTTATTTCCCCCTGGGCTAGAACCCCTTGCCACCCGCCGCGCTCCCGCACCCCAACCTCACTTTTCAGAAGCCAGACGTCGGACGCCGAAGTGGTTGCGGCCATCTTAACTATGGGCAAGGGCGATTCCAAAGCCGCTTGGAACAGCAAGAGAAGAAACTCGAGGGGGTTAATAAACCGAGTTGTCAACACCAGACCGACATTGAAGCTGTTAAATGCCGTTCTCTAAAAATAGAAGACGCTAGAATACCGCCATCTTGTCTGAGGACGCCCTCATTTTCTCGGTCCTGGGACCACCGAGTTCGCGTAACTAGTTCTCACGTCCTAGAGCGGCCCCACCTGGAGTTAGTTCCGGTCTCTTGGCTCCAGAGGACCTTGGTTCCCGGAGGCCGGATCCCTAGCAGCGTCACACCTTGGATCCGGGCGGGGTATGGATTTATTCCGGTTCCTGCTCCTAGCTTCCGCAGAGGTGCCCGCGAAGGCCCGGCCGGAAGCAAGGTGATTTGGGGGTGAAAAGGCAGGCACCGCGAGCTTTGTGGAGGTGGCCGTATATTTCTTCCCCGAGGAGTGGGATTGTGTGGGACGTGATGTGGAAGACCTAGGGGTACCTGGGCGTGCTCCGTGAGTGCCATTCGTTCCTGATCTTTGAAAAGAGAAGGGGGCTTGTGGGATGGGCAGGACCAAGTGCCTGACTTGCCCTTACTCCTGCACCTGGTGATTCCGTTTCATGTGATTCCCGTTACATCACCCTAACTGAAATTCATAACTGAGCCTCCCTGACAGACTCCCCCACTGGCTCTCCAGTACCTTCTGCAAAAACGTAAGCACCCGTGCCACAACGCGAAGGCCCATGGCAAGCTAACCTCCAATTCAAACCAGATCATTCTCCTCTCCCATTTGGCCCCAACTAAATGGGATCTTTGGTTTTTCTACATGCCTAGAGCTCAGTGAGCTTGTATACTTGCTGTTATGCTCTATAGACGCTATATTTTCAAATCTAACATTCTTCAATTCCCTTCTTAAATGCTGTCTCCAAGAAATTCCTCTTGAAGTTCCTTCTGTCCCCTGCTGAAAATAGCCACAAAACTGGGGCTCCGTCTCTATAGACCTGAACACAGTCTACCCAAAGGTCTCCATACCTCTGCCAGCAGAGCTTATACCTGTTCTCTCTCTCCCTCGCGCAAATTTAGAGTTTACTCTAAATTTACAGCAGGAACATTAGCTTGGTTCACCAATGCCTTCGACATTTAGAACATCGAAAGATGGAAAGGTGAGAAGTGGGGGCAATGTCCCAGTTCCAGCTGGAAGGGAAAATGTTTTGTTGAGCAAGAACCATCATATACATGTTCCTTATTACTTTTCCTTGATCTGAATATACGACACCCACTGGAGGCTGAAACCTTAATTCTCATTCTCAACCGACTTTGAGGCATCCACTGGTCCCACGATCAAGTCATGTTGTGTGAATTATCCAAACTCTAGATCAGTGGCAGCATGTGAATTCAAGTTCAGAATGGAGGCACTTCACCTTTCTGTCTCCAGGTCCCTGGGTCCTGTTGCCGTTGCTCCTCTGGTTGAGGGTATCTTCTCTGGTTGATTCTGAGGTAATTGGGAATGTCCCTGACTCATGAGCCCTTTAATTGGCCAACACAGTTTAGGGGGATCTTCCAGGGGCTAGGTACCCACTTCAGTGCTTCTACCATTGTAAAGGTTGATTCTGTCACTCAAACATTGGTAGACGTCGGAGAATTAACAAGGCAAGTTTTGAATCTGCTTCATCACAACAGCTGTTCAGAAAAACAGTACATTTGGAAAGGGCCAGGTGAAGGAGTCTATTTGGCAATCAATCATCATGAGCTCCTGGGGTCAGAAACACTGACCTGGCCCTGGCTGGTGTGGCTCAGTGGATTGAGTGCCCTGGGTTATGAACCAAAGAGTCACAGGTTTGATTCCCAGTAAAACAACAACAACAACAACAAAAAAAACCCAAACCACTGATCTGTTCCCTTAGCCTGTGGCCAAGGCTTCCAATAACCAGGCCCTTCCTATTGCCCTGCCTCCCCCGCCTTCACCTAGTCTTTAACATCTGGCACTAATGCAGCACCCTCATCTGTGCCCCAAGTGCAGTCACGCTTTGCTATCACTTTTAATCTGGTCCAGTGTACTCTCTGGAAAGGGACACTGCCCAGCTAGTGTGGCACCCACCTCTGCCTCAGCTGGTACCTCTCATGCTACCTGCTGACTGACACAGGCAAGTGGCCCTACCTCTGTCCCTGCTATGGAAAGTGCTTCAGCCAGAGGCCTACCAGTCTGGTACCACAGGCAAACCGCCCTAGTTTATTCCCCAGGAGGGTTCTGACCCTCTATGAGTTTCCAGAGCTACCCAGAGCTGTTCTGGGCCTTTGTGTCATAGGCACCACAGTGAGGGGTGGGCACCGACAGGTGACAAAATGTGGTTGCACTTAATGGAAATTTTCTGTTTTCTCTTATGTCCTTTGGGAGCCTGAGAGGCTGACAGAGCTAGGGCCCAGGTTGAGTCCTTACCCTTTCTAGACTTTTGTCTTCTTTCCTCTTTCTACTGTGATCAACTGTTTACTTTCAAGTTCCCCAGCTGTAGGGAGAAACATCCACCAAATGCAGGGTGTCAGGCGGAAGACTCAAGAAGGCCTTTGGAAGTGTTGGTGCCAAAATGGCACCAGGTGTTAGACCTCAGTTTCACAAACTCGGTATTTGAATTCTGGCTAAGAAATAATTCAGAGCCAAGACTCAAAACTATAAGAGAAACTTTATTTAGAAAGTCACAGATGTAGAAGAAATTGGCTCAGGAAACGAGTTACAGAGTCAAAAGAAGGGCCCTTGGAGCTTGGTGGGGTGGGGGGAGATAGATAGATAGATAGATAGATAGATAGATGGATGGATGTGTACCTTGAGAGTTGGGAAAAGAAGAAAGGGGAAAGGCACGGAGATGCTCCGGAAAAAGAAAGAATACACATAAGGTCCCTGTCATAACATCTCAGAGAAGGCTCTCAACAGAGTATGCATCAGCTTTCCAGGTGTTCCCCATCAGGTTCGTGTTTTCCACTGAATGTTCGGTGCCAGGATGGGGTTGTTAGTCAATGCAGCTGACCCTAATGTCAGTTATGGCAGTAGCTCAGTCTGATTTTGCTGCTTGTCTGGGCCTGGAGCTGAAATCCAGCTGAGGCCTGGACGTCATCTCCAGGGGTTAATGCTTAAGAGAGTATTCCTCTACGAGGGCTTGTAGTTTTGCCCATTGCTAGGCACCTGGGGCTCTTGCCCTGGTGACCCTCTGCACCTGGCCTATTATTCCTACTCTGTTCATGCCTAACTACCTACTACTGAGGGAGGCAAACAGAGAAGAGTTTCAGACTAGAGCCTGAACCTATTGAAGGTATTAAGTGCATTTCCAAGAACTGTGTGAAACGCTACGATTGATTTAGCTGGCCAAAGAAAAAGTATCAAGTCTTTTTAGGGCAGGGTGTTTAGGAAGGAGCACAGAGTAGGAAGTCAACAAATATGCCCAGTGAGAGAGGGAGGTTTGGAGTTATAAACGCCAGGGATTGCTGCTGCCATTTGCTGAGATAAACTCAGGAAGGGGCAGGTTGTGGGAAGAAAGCGATGAGTTCAGGTTGAGCCATGCAAAGTCTGAGGTGCTTGTGGGACATCTGTGCAGAGGCAGTGGTAGGTGGTTCTCTGATCAAGAGGAGCTCAGGAGCCGGACCTGAGCTAAAGGCAAATAGATGTCGGAGAGGCGACCTGCAGGGCCTCTGGAGGGAGGGTGGGCTTTCATAGAGAGGTTCCTTCCGACCTTTCTCAGATTTTACCCTTACTTTCTCCTAGCAGCCCCCACGATCTCCTGAAATAGAAGCTCCCCGAATTTCAGGCTAGGACAAGCTTCCGATAGAAAACGTTCTTTTTCCCTCACTACTTTCTCTACCCTCAGCACTGGGGAAAACGCTGCTTGTCACTCAGTGAGGGGCCAAGATCCAATTTTGAATGCCACGAAAAATAACTCCCAAAGGCGGGGCGTGGCAGGTCGGGGCTGGAACAGCTGTGGCCCTACGCCAACCTCCTGCCTCGTCAGGTTGGTCCTCCAAACCTGGGCGGAGCCACTGCCACGCCAATCAGCGCGGTGGGGCGGGGACCGGCGCGGGAACGGGGTGGCACGGCTGGCCCCGAAGCCTGGCAGGACGCCCGGTTCGGGCACAGGTAGCCGTTGCGGCCATTTTGGTTGTGGGTTGGCGACCTAGCAACCTGGAGACCCTGGGCTGACATCATTTGGGCAAAACTACGTAGGCTCCAGGTTCGTGAGGCCGTGTTGCCGCCATTTCTAAGGAAGACGTCTTCCAGTCCCGATTCTCTGTGTGCCTTCAGCAACTAACTTTTAGCTTTTAGCCATCCGCGTGGTCCCTGGGGAAGCCTCTGCCTGCTTCCCCGGCTTTACTGACCGTGCCCGGACCCTCCGGCCCGCCGGCCTAGCAGGCGTTCCAAAGCACGTGAGGCCCAGCGGACCCAGGGGCAGCGCCGGCCTGTCTCCGGGGCAAGCACTTCCCATGGCGCCGCCTTCGGTCCCGTTCTCTGCGCGGGAACCAGAGGGGGCAGTGCTCGAGGGGAGGAGCCCAGAGCCCGTGAGCTTCGCGGATGTGGCCGTGTACTTCTCCCCGGAGGAGTGGGGCTGTCTGCGCCCGGTGCAGAGGGCCCTGTACCGGGACGTCATGCGGGAGACCTACGGCCACCTGGGCGCGCTCGGTGAGAGCCCCACTGTTCGCTTGGGTCCACATCCCCATTCACCCTGCCCAGCATTCGGGCCCTGCACGGGGAGTGTGACTTCTTCCGTCCCGGACATCGGGACCACGGGAAGGGCGGTGGCCTCCCGGCAGCGTGGGGTTTGCCTTCTTCTCTGCCAGGATTCCAAGGCACCAAGCCGGCCCTCATCTCCTGGATGGAGGAAGAGGCTGAACTGTGGGGTTCAGATGCCCGAGATCCGGAGTTGGGAGAGTGTCTGTCAGAAGACCCAGGTGAAGTACTGGAGACCTCTGTCTCATGGGACCTTCCTCTGGGCCTGACCAGACCGGCTACCCTCTGTCACTTCCTTACCCTGATTATCCGTTTCTTTCCTGATGTGCATTCCCAGCTAAGGTGATGATGCCTGGCCGCTACTTAGCTTCTGGATTCAGCCTAGAAAGGGGCTGTGAGTGTGACCAGGCTCTGCTGGGGTACGGGTCCCTGGCATATCTGCCTTAACCCCCTGTTCCTGCAAATCTGAGCCCCTCACATCTGATTGGTCTCTAAGCTCTGTTGAGCTCCATGTCATCCCTCCAGTTTGCCTGCATCTAGCTCCTCTGCCATGTCCTGTGGTTTAGTTTATTTTCTGTTTGTTTTTATTTTTGTAGCAGCTTCCTTTCTCTTGGCCTCTACTGTTTTCTTCTAGCAGTTCATCCTGGCAATTTGTTGCACAATACCCAGCCCCTCTGAACTTGGTTCAGCCAGGTTCACGTCCCTCTCTGTGCTGTTCCTGATGTTTGAAGCACCCTTAAGCATCTGATCCAGCTAAAATATCTTCTGCCCGTCCCCCAGCCATTCCTCCAGGCCTGAGGTAGAATGTACTGTTTCTTCCTACTGCTGCTCTGCCGTCTCCGCTGCTTTGCTCTCTGTCCTCTGCAGCTGAGGAAGGGTTTCACTCCAAGCTTCCTTGCCTACACTGAGCTGAGTCCCAGGGGCACCTGTGGGCACCAGAAGGTGGCTGTGTATAAAAGGCTTCTCTGTCACCATATAGGGCAGGGGTGTCAAACTCGTTTTCACCAGGGGCCACATCTGCCTGATGGTTGCCTACAAAGGGCCAAATGTAGTTTCATCTCCTTAACAGTTAAGGAGTAGTTGCATTTATATGGCCCTAAAATTATTTCACCCGTTTGAAGGCAACCGTGAGGCTGATGTGGCCCCTGGTGATGATGAGTTTGACAGCCCTGATATAGGGTGTGGGATTCAAGGACCAGGATAAATAAGCCAGGGTCTGAGCTCTGCCCTTGTTTCCTAGCAGGTTCCAGAAACAAGGAAGAGAAAGGACAAAGAGAAGGCACTGAGGCACTGGAGAAGATCCTTTCTATGAACACTTGGCCTCTTGGGCTGAAGGCTCTCAAACTCCCTTCTGCTGGGCTCCCTTACAGTGTGGAGCAATCTTCCAAGGTGCCTCACCGGGGTCGCCCCCCACTCTTTGCCCATCCCCCTGTTCCAAGGGCAGACCAGCGTCATGGTTGCTACCTCTGTGAGAAGAGTTTTGCCTGGCGCTCCACATTGGTGGAGCACCTGTACACCCACACCGGTGAGAAGCCCTTCTCTTGTCCTGACTGTGGCAAGGGCTTCGGCCAAGCCTCCTCTCTGAGCAAGCACCGGGCCATTCACCGTGGGGAGCGGCCCCACCGCTGCCCCGACTGTGGCCGGGCGTTCACCCAGCGCTCCGCCCTTACCACCCACCTACGGGTCCACACGGGTGAGAAGCCATACCGCTGTGCTGACTGTGGCCACTGTTTCAGCCAGAGCTCTGCCCTCTACCAGCATCAGCGGGTCCATAGTGGCGAGACCCCCTTCCCCTGCCCAGACTGTGGCCGTGCCTTTGCCCATGCCTCAGACCTTCGGCGCCATGGGCGCACCCATACAGGCGAGAAGCCCTACCCGTGCCCAGACTGTGGGCGCTGCTTCCGACAGAGCTCTGAAATGGCAGCCCACCGGCGTACCCACAGTGGGGAACGCCCTTACCCCTGTCCTCAGTGTGGCAGGTGCTTTGCCCAGAAATCAGCCATGGCCAAACACCAGTGGGTCCATAGGCCTGGTGCTGGGGGACGCAGGGGTCAGGGTGCCAGTGGGTTGCCTGTACCTCTGTCTCCTGGGCAAGGGAACCTAGACCCACCTGTGGTCTTCCAGCACTACCCAGAGATATTCCAGGAGTGTGGGTGATGGCCTCAAAGGTCATCACCTTTGAGTGATGAGAAAGTGTGAGGACCTAAACATGTCTTGAGGCCCAAGCTGGTATAGGTATTCAACTTCTAGGGGCTCTAGGGAGGTCATAGAATTCCTTGGACCTGGGGGCTGGACCTGGGGGATGAGGACCATCTTATTTTAGGTTCTCACCAGCTTGATATGCTGACACCTCATTCTCTACTGTCCTAGACTCTAGAAGTCCCCTTTACTGAGTTAGGGCTGGGGTTAGAACCCCCAGTAGGCCTCTGCTGTGGGAAGAAAAGGCTGTCAGCTTAGATGTGATAAGAGGATTGAGGTAGAAGAGAACCTTGTTTTACCTATTATCTTTTTTACTGCAGGAGTTAATAACTGATGGTCATGTACTGAATCTGGCCTATAGCTGTCTTTTATTTTTTTTGGCTGAGTCAGAATTTTAAAAGGTTACAAACTACCGGTTAAGATCTCACACAAAAATCTCAGGTTTCTGACTTCTGAGAAGTTCAAAAGATTTGGCAACTCTCTCTAAGCTCCCACAAAACCACAGTTGGTGGGAGCTGGAGGCAGTTGTCTGTACCCTTTGCTCAGCGTGCTCACTGTTCTACATCAGCTCCTGACCAGCATCAGCTGGTGCTCATGGTCTGACCAGGTCTCTGGCAAAGCAGGCCTTCTTCATCTGGTAGTTTCCGCTCCTTTACACAACCTGTTGGGCTCCTGTGGTCATTGCAGTTTGCAAACAAGGGCATATAGCTTTCCCGAATCAGGGATTCAGGTAGAGAGCATGTATGTGAAAGAGTGGCAGGAACGAAGTAAAAGTAGGCTTTATTTTAGAGCTTGCTTGCATTGCATTTCATTGTTAACAAAGTACTATCTTGCCCATGAACTCATTTCACCCTCGTAACTGCCCAAGGAGGGGAGCATCTTGGTTGGACAGGACAGCTCAGTTAGGAAGAGGCAGTCACACTGAATCTTTTCCCCCAAACCAGTGGCATCTCTGCTGTATGACAGCACTGCTCTCAGTTGGCCAGCAGTTCCTGGTTCTAAAGGGGAAGGCCCTGAGAGCACCCTCCAGCCCTCTTTGGGCCTCCCTAGGAGAGCTCTATGGCTTAGGCCTTATCCACCCTAGACCCAGCCAGCAGGGCCAACCTCATCACATTCTAGAACTGGAAGGGATCTGAACTTTTGCAGTTGGGGACACTGAAACTGGGGAAGGCTAAGCAACCTGCCCAAGGTCACACATAGGGATGGTAAGATTCTTAGTTTACTGCTCTCTTTACCACACCATTCTTGAACTTCTTGCCGGTGTCTCAGCCAGGGTTCTGGAGGCATCTGCCATTCTCTGTGAGGGCACCCAGGTACTGACCAGAGCTGGGGACTGACCAGCCCAGGGTCAGTGAAGCCCAGGTGTAAGATAAGTGACAGAACAGCCACATGGCAGACCAAGGGAAGGCAGTAACCAGCCTGAGAGTTCAGGGCGAACGAGCAAAGCTTGATCTTCACTCTCTTCAGGTACCCACCATCGTAAACCAAGAGGAACTAGCCCAGGAACATTGGGATTAGTAGCCAGAGGGAACTGTACTCATCTGTATTCCCAAGCTCCATACACATTCTTTCCTCTCTCACCATGTGATTACATTATACAGCTATTATGAATTCCTTTGTGGTTAGAGCCCAACCTTGTCTGCGTGATGGAAGCAGCCAGCCCTGGGCAGACCCTGTCCTGTGTCTGGTCAGTATGATCCTTGACTGAAGGAGGAGGAGCAGCGGATATGTCCTCTGCTGGCCTGTGTGCACTTGCCTTCTTTACTGAATTCAGCCTCTTGTCTGGCCTACCTTAGGGAGGAAGAAACCAGATTTGTCAACATGGAGAAACTTCTAAAGAAGTATTCGGGGAAAAGACACTGTTCAGGTGAAGTAATGAAGTGAGTTGATTCCCCATCCTAAACTTTTCTGGGAGGATTGGCTTCTGTGTCACCTTATTATAAGTGGGACATGGTGAGAGAAGAGGCACATTGGTGGTAGGAACTACCTGTGTACCAGCTTTTAATTCCCTAGAGAAGCCAGTGTACAACCCCTCCCATCCTCTAATCCTCAGGACTGCCTGGGCGAAAGCCCAGCTTGAAATGCTAGTTTTCAGCTCAGACTCAAAGCCAGATCTGGACCATACCCTCAGTTTGCCAATTAAAGGTGCTATAATTACTACTTTATCTGAGTGCTTTGAAATTTGCAAGGCTTGCTTCGGGCCCAAACACCGCACCTAACTTCTGCTTCCTGCCTTCATGACCCAACTTTCCACTAGTAAATCACTTTGACTGTCATGAAGATGTTTAAGCCTCAGCCTCTCTCCATTTTTAGCTCCTCATTTCTTGGAATGGATACATCCACCAAAGGTAGGCTTCTCTCTCTGCTACTGCAGGTCTTTGAGGCTTAGAACCTGAAGCAATTTAGGCCAGGAAGAGAATTTTTCTAGGACTTCACTGGAGAAATGCTTGTCTGTACCAGATATGAGCTCATTCATATGGCCAGTGTGAGAGGTCAGGCCACTACCACCTGACCTGACCCTAGTTTGTCCAAGCCAACTAAAATAAGGGTAAGTATTCACTTGAATTGCAAAGATCTGTCAAATTTTTGGAAATGTTTACATGCACCTTTCTAGGAATAGGATTTGTAAAAATGTTTGTGATGCAAAGAAGCTAAAACCTGTTCTAGCCTTGTATTTTTCAAAGTAAAGCCTTCCTGCCAAAGAATCACATACTATTTCTTGAAAATGTGGCTAGCTCCCTGGGCCCTGTCTCTAGCTATTGAGCCTGGATCCATGGATGGAATTTCATGCCTGCTAAACTTTGAGAACCACTGCTTTGAACAAAATGTTACTTTCTAGCTGCCCCTAGACCCAACCAAGAGTAAGGATTGGTCTCAGGGCCTGTTCCAAATGTCAGGCCAAGGAAGGACCTGGCCATACACAAAGACTCTCATTTCCTTTGCTCTTGACAAAGGGGCCTGTGCTGTGCCTGGTATCTTCCTGTGTACTTCAAACCTTGAATATACTGGTGCATCTCTTGTAGCATGACAGAAGGCCTCTTGGCTTGTCCTTTGCATGCAGGGAGGAAGCAGTTCATTCAGGAGCTCCTCTCACACTGAGACCCTTGTAAGGTCTTGTTCAGGTGTGTGATGACCATAAGCCTTGGGTGCACACTAATAGCTCCCCCCCCTGTAGTGCTGCACACCAGGGGGATGATGCTATGGGGAAGGTGACTGCCCAGCTTGGGGACACACACAAGGCTCCTCACCAACACACAGTGGTAGAGCTAGGTCAAGTTGGAACCCTCATCAGAGGCTTCCCTATGCTTAAGAGACTCATGGCTCTGGGCTGGTGGCAGTTGGTCTGGTTGTCTCTTGAAGGCTTATTGCATAGACCTGGTACTAGAGGAGGCTGCCTCAAAGTCACTAGTGAGACTGAATTTCCACATGGAATGATGGTGCCAAAGCAGGTTGAAGCCCTGGCCCAACTTTTGCTACATGTGGGCTCGTAATCTGTGCTATGAAGAGTGCAGGCAGTGGACCCTCTCAGATCTGTGGTTGGTTGGAATCTTTGCCACTCACTTTGCAGAGGCAGCTGCTCTCCTGTGTAAATTTCTGGTGGGTAAGCAGGTCAGAAAGTCATGTCTCATGAAGGAGACTTGTCTCTTCACTTGCGTGAGTGCTTTGGGCCTGACCGGGGAGTATGCCAAGTCCAGTTCTTCCAACCAGTTCTTGTAGGGTGTCCATTCTTAGGAGAGGTTTTAGTACAGACACCAGGATGGAGAGAGGCATGAAGCTGGAAGCTGTTGCTGTGGAGGGCAAAGAAGTACTTCTGCTTTATTTGTAGGAAGATCTCTGTGATTCTAATTATAAGCCTCAACTGACATCGTCCTTTCATCTTTTACCACTTGGAATTCTCCAGATTCTTGTGCTTGCCTCTTTTTAAGGAGAATAGAAGATGCCATTTTCCTCTTAACCAGTTTCTTTCCTTCACTTATCTGGGAAGGCAACAGGAAAACACAAACTATGGCTCTGCATTGCTCAGGCAGGAGAAATTTGGCTCTTTAGCTATCAACAAAGCTAACGAAGTAGTTTTCAGCAGCAAGGGACAAGAATTGGATCCTGTTGTTGAAACAGGATCCTTGATTCAAGGATCCTTGATTTCCCCTCCTTGATTTAAAGCTGCTCCTAGGGCAGTGTTTCTCAAGTTTCCTTTCTTTACAAGCTTCTGTCTAAGGTGGACAGGGCTGGAGAGTTCTTAGCTGTCTTAAAACCCGATGGTTCTCTCCAGTTACACTCCTGAACTCTATCACTCCATCCTTACCTGGAAGAAATTCCCACATGATCATTGCTTCCCTGTGAGACAGTTCAGGAACCAGGAGCTAAGGCTTCCAGGGATTGAGTTAAACACAAAGCTTTGGGGAATGTGGAGGGAGGAGGCAGGGTAATCGAAAAGAAAGCAGCTTCCTTTCTGAGGGAGGATCCCCCGACAGGCTTCTTCAGGAAAGTGCTGAGAAAGAGTCGGGGAGTGTCTGCCCTTAGATTCCTAGGTTTTTATTCCTTAGAAAGTTAAAACAAAATCAAGGGTAAATTCGAGTGGGGAAAGTTCTGAAAGCACAGACCCAGCTCGACTGACGACCAGGCAGAGGGCCCTCCAACTCCTCCTACAGGAGCTCCCTACAAGGAGGTGGAACCTGCCTGAGCACCTTCCAACGAATCACAAAGGTGCCTCGCGTTTCCTGGCAACCATGATGTGCAGCCGCGGGTGTAGTAGGAGAAAGCCAGAAGGTAGGAGCGTGAACTTCACTGGCCAATCGCTAAGCACTTCAGGGGGGGCGGTACCTTTGGAAATCGGAGGCGGGGATGTTTCCTTGGCAACCATCTAGGTCTGCTGGAGGTGGGGAGGGTAGAAATTAGGAGCAGATAAAGGAGGGAGCCAGGAGGCGTGGGGGTAGGCACGTTAGTGGGAGGGTAGTGGAATTCGAGCGGCAAGTGGGAGAAAGGTGTCCCAGAGTCTCGTAGAGCTACAGGAGGGCGAGGATCCATCTAGGTTCCCCAGGCGCGGCCGCAGTTGACCCCGAGGCCCGAGAGCTAAGAGGAGTTCGACACCGCCCCCGCTGGCACTGGGAAGCGTCGCTCCTCGCTGACCTTGTCTCGCCTGTCGTCTCGCCCTTGGCCACAGTTACTGACGGACGCAGAGCCCGGTAGAAGGACAGATAGGCCACTGGACAGATGGAGAACTAGGACAGAGACACACAAACTGCCCCAGCCTCTCCAGCCGGCTCCAGGTTACTTCGACCTCCCCCACCTCAACGCTGGGGCCATCCAGCCCAGGGTTAATGCCAACGAGTTTCCACCTCCAGCCACTCCTAGAGAGGCCGCAGCACTAGCCAACGGGGGGAACTGGCCGCGGACGGACACTTCCTGTGTTGGGGGAGGGGGTCGACTGCCGCAGCCCAGCCCGGGGCTGGGGGCCTGACGGCGGGGTCTCAGGTGGGAAGTGGTGTCTGGGGGGCGGCAGGGCAAGTCGTGAAGCCGCCCCATCTCCGAGGCTACAACGAGTGGGGGCCTGTGAGGGCCCCAAGGCAAGCTGGGACCTTGTGGGTGGGGGCGGGGAGGGGAGGGGCTCGGCCGGCAGGAGAGGCCCAGGGTCAAGACGTCCGGCCTTGGGGGCTGGGGCTAGGCAGCCGGGTCGCCTGGGCGACGCTGAGTGGGCCGGCGAGGGCCTGGGTCTCAGGGCACTCAGGACGGGTCGCAGGATCGTCCGCCATTGCTGCAGCCACCACTGCACTGGGAGTCAGCGGGGATGGAACAGGAGGCGTCGCAGTGGGGCCTCGAGCCGCGGGATATGCAAAATCTTGACGAAATGGGGCCCGAAGAGTCCCTCAAAGGTGAGGGAGGGAGTGTCCCTCCGAAGAGCGTGTCTGGGATCGGGAGATGGGGTGGTAGTCGTGGGAGCAAAAGAGAGCGGGGGACTTGGAGATCTTGGACTTGGAGGGGGTGGGGGCAGGAACTGAGTCTCTTGGGTTTGCTGAGGGGAAGGTGGGAATTTCAGCACCTGCTCAAGGGCCAGCGACCATGTTTGAGGAGGAGGGAGAGGTTTGTGGCAACTAATGGTGGGACCCAGTGACCTTCCAGGCTCCACACAATCTGGGTTTTCTGTAATTCTCTGATCCTGCAGGCAACATGCATGAGAATAATGAGGAAGAGGAAATTTCTCAGCAAGAAGGCACTGGGGACTATGAGGTCGAAGAGATTCCTTTTGGGCTTGAACCCCAGAGCCCTGGGTTTGAGCCACACAGCCCAGAGTTTGAGCCTGAAAGTCCAGATTTTGAGTCCCAAAGTTCTGGGTTAGTGCCCCCAAGCCCTGAATTTGCACCCAGAAGCCCTGAGTCAGATTCTCAGAGCCCTGAGTTTGAACCACAAAGCCCTAGGTATGAGCCTCAAAGTCCTGGGTATGAATCCCAGAGCCCAGGGTATGAACCCCAAAACCCTGAGTTCAAAACCCAAAGCCCTGAATTTGAAGCTCAGAATTCCAAATTCCAGGAAGGCACAGAGATGCTTCTCAATCCCGAGGAAAAGAATTCCTTGAGCATCCCCTTGGGAGTCCATCCCTTGGACTCCTTCACCCAGGGGTTTGGGGAGCAGCCCACAGGGGACCTTCCCCTAGGGCCACCTTTCGAGATGCCCACAGGGGCCCTGTTGGCTACACCCCAGTTTGAGATGCTCCAGAATCCCCTGGGCCTGACAGGGACTCTTCGAGGTCCAGGCCGAAGGGGTGGCCGGGCCAGGGGTGGGCAGGGCCCTCGGCCTAACATCTGTGGCATCTGCGGGAAGAGCTTCGGCCGGGGCTCCACCCTGATCCAGCACCAGCGCATCCATACCGGTGAAAAGCCCTATAAATGTGAGGTCTGTAGCAAGGCCTTCTCCCAGAGCTCTGACCTCATCAAACACCAGCGTACTCACACAGGGGAGCGGCCCTACAAGTGTCCCCGTTGTGGCAAGGCCTTCGCTGACAGCTCTTACCTGCTTCGCCACCAGCGCACTCACTCTGGTCAGAAGCCCTACAAGTGCCCACACTGTGGCAAGGCCTTCGGAGACAGCTCCTACCTCTTGCGGCACCAGCGCACTCACAGCCATGAGCGGCCCTACAGCTGCCCCGAGTGCGGCAAATGCTACAGCCAGAACTCATCCCTGCGTAGTCACCAGAGAGTGCACACTGGGCAGAGGCCCTTCAGCTGTGGCATCTGTGGCAAGAGCTTCTCCCAGCGATCGGCACTTATACCCCATGCCCGCAGCCATGCCCGCGAGAAGCCTTTCAAGTGCCCTGAGTGCGGCAAGCGCTTTGGTCAGAGCTCTGTGCTGGCCATCCATGCACGCACCCACCTGCCAGGCCGCACCTACAGCTGCCCAGATTGTGGCAAGACCTTCAATCGCTCTTCTACGCTGATTCAGCACCAGCGTTCTCACACAGGCGAGAGGCCCTATAGATGCGCTGTGTGTGGCAAGGGCTTCTGCCGGTCTTCAACGCTGCTGCAGCATCACCGAGTCCACAGTGGGGAGCGGCCCTACAAATGCGATGACTGTGGAAAAGCCTTCTCACAGAGCTCCGACCTCATCCGCCACCAGCGGACCCACGCTGCTGGCCGTCGCTGATCTGGGGCCCTGTCGGGCAGGCCTGTGGTGGTTGGAAAAGGTGGGGACAGGGAGCTAGACAAATCTTTAGAATAGTGGGAAAACTGGAGGAGAAAAGAGTTGAGGATTCTAGGAAGAGAGGGGCTAGGGTAGAGGAAGTTTCGTGCCCTGGAGACTTATGGGAAAAGGGTAATGAAAAGGGGTTGGAGGGAGGCCAAATAGGCAGCAGGAGGCTCTGGGAGAATCCAGAAGGAGGTCAACAGAGAGCTGGCCTCAGCAGTAGCCTGCCCCTTGGTGGATGTCTGCTTGGCAAAGTGCTAGAGGGGGGAGGGGGGAGGGGGAGGGCTTCTTAGAGTGGGTTAGCTTAGATCAGTAGCTACTGAGACCCTTGTTGAGTCAGGAAGGGGTTAGGGTAGGTGGGGTGAGGAGTAAAGCCCAGAGTGGGGCCTGGGCCTCAGTGCAAACCCAGCCTCCCTTGTCTTCCTCAGGCTTTTTGAGCCCCAGAATTTGAGTTCAATAAAAACCTTTATGTGCTAAAAGAAATCTGTCCTTAACATGTGTGCATTTGCAGTGTCCTGGGCAGTGGGAGACACCAGGTCATAACTACCAGCAGTCAGTGCAGCTATAGAGCTCTGCCTGGCAAGTGCTTTTATAGTCAGTGTTTCACCGTAACCTTATCACGGGCTCAGGAGACACAACTTGCCCATATCTGTTCAAGTTCATCTTCCATGCTTTGAATGCTTCAGATACAGGGGGTGCTTATTGTGGGTTTGAGAAAGCCCTTCAGCTTTGTTGGTATCCCTCCTCCCAAACATGAAGTGTCTGCCCTTGGGCCAGAAAGCAGACTCTGATTCTCATATCCAGGCATGGAGCCTGTGTACCTTTTCTCCCTGGTGTCTAGCACCCAGCTGTGCCTTTCTCCCTCCCCACAACCCAGCTGCAACTTCTTGCCACCATTCTGGGCAGACCCTGACCCTGACCCTGACCAGAACCACAAGTTCCAACTCCACCCATAGGGGTTCATTGTATTGGACCCAGTGCAAGAATTGGATGTCAGCTTTTAAGATCCTCTGACCAGAATGGCCTGATTTACTGATTTGCTACAGCTCTGCTTCCTTTTTTAGGACTCTTGGGCCTTTTGGTGGGAGTACTCCCTTACCACCCCACCTTTATCTTACTTTCATCTGAGCCTCAGCTCTCCTAACAGTTGGCTCCTCAGGAAAGAATGGGAAGTTGGTGTCATCAGTGATTCTGGGGGGTTCTGGGGTGTGGCCTGATAGTGTCCTGTGAAGGTTTGTTTATTCTATTTCACAGATAAGGAAAGTGGAGGTCACAGGGCTAAGTGACCTGCTCAAAGTCATTCCATGACTAAGAGGCAGATCAGACATTTAGACTTCATCTCTCTGGCTTCACCTGCCCCCGGGAGCTTCCCCTCAAGAGACCTTATAGTTGTAGCTCTATAAGAGCTTATGGGCCTCAGGATACTGACATTACCCCCAGCCCCATGTCCATCCTTGGGGCCTTATAACTTGTCAAGGGTAAATCACTTCTCTAAGCACATTTCTTCCTCTTTTTAAAAAGATTTTATTTTTAGAGAGAGGGGAAGGGAGGGAGGAAGAGGGAGAGAAACATTAATGTGTGGTTGCCTCTTGAGCACCCCACCCACCCCTACCGGGTACCTGGCCTGCAACCCAAGCATGTGCCCTGACTGGGAACCAAACTGGTCACCCTTTGGTTTGCAGGCTGGCAGTCAGTCCACTGAGCTACACCAGCCAGGGCTAAGCACATTTTTAAAAAAATAACATTTAAAAAATTTATTGATTAATTTTAGAGAGAGAGGAAGGGAGAGATAAAGAGAAGCACTGATCTATGCACTGATCTTGTTCCACTTGTCTATGCACTCATTGGTTGCTTCTTGTATGTGCCCTGATCAAACCTGCAACCTTGGAGTATCAGGATGACACTCTAACTGACTGAGCTACCATGCCAGGGCCTAAGTACATTTCAGTCTGGCCTCTCATGGTCTGCAAGCCTGGAAGAGGCCTTAAGAATCATGTATTCCATAGACTAAGGCTGTGTTTAGTGGTTTTCAAAGTTTCAATTATTTTTGGAAGTAGAACACTTTTAAGATTTAAGTCTTTTAAAGACCTTTGTAAACTTTATGCACATTTTTGTACAGATACTCTGCCACACAAAATTTTAAAATATTCCCACATTTAATATAGAGGGCCCAGCACAAATAATACCTTTTTTATTACAAAATCTTTTATTACAAAATCATAAGCATATGATCCTGCAACATAACAATATCACACTCAAGCACACCACATGACATTTTAGGTGGAAAGTTTACATTAAAACTCTGAGTCACTACACCCATATGATTACCCTACCACCCCCACTCAAGCAGGCCTTACTTCTGCGTTACCCTGTAGTTTGTATATGTAAGTGTATACACAAAACTGCATGTGGCTACCTGAAAGGATATCACATTTGTAGACTTCAACATTTATTTCAATTATACAATTTAATTTTCATATTTTAGAGTTGAATGTTTTTTCAGCCTCCAAAGATGTTCATAGGCCCTTGAGAGCTGGGGAGTCCTGGGCGCAGTGCCTGTGGTGCTTAACTGAGAGAGTAGCCTGTAGGCACAGAACATTAGTACGTAAAAGCTCATCAAACGAGGATGGTGACTCGGCTGCTCAGTCCCCACCCCTCTCTTCCGTGACAATTCTGAGGTACCTCTAGATGCCGGGCGGGGCAGACCAAACCCAGAAAGAGCATGTGTCTACTCTGAGATCACGGTGGAAGAACTACTAATGAAAGAGGGGAAGAACTCCTAACACGCGATGTCTTGATTTGTGGTGCAGGATGCTGCTTTTACCACATCGTCCTACTCACCTAAACAACCATTTCCATTCACCACCGATAGGCTCGGAACAGTGCTCAACAGTTTACAAGTGTTTTCTCGGTTAACCTCATACCAGCTCTGAGGTATACTCATACAGACAGTGGAGCAAGCATAGGCTTACAGTTGTGAGTACATGGAAAGGAGTTTATTTTGGTATTATTATTTATTATTTTCCGTAAGAACAACTGTAAACCTACTTTGGCCCCCACCCTCGCACAGTCATTATTCCTGTCTTACAGGTGAAGAAATGAGTCCCATAGAGGAGAAGTAACTGCCCCACAACACATAGCAGAGCCCGGATTCAAGACTCGGGCTGACTGGGTTTGACCACTTCACTAACAATACTAAGATGTTACCTACCTTTTCACTGCCTTTCTCCCATGAGGACAGTGTTTCCTAGAGGTTGCCTGACTTGTCATGGCAGATGTCATCACCCTGATGGCTTGTGTGGAATGTAGGATTGGGTGTTATGTTTTAAATTTCTCTCTCCATTTTAGTTTCTAACTGGACAAACACCAGTAGATATACTCCTTTAACAAAAGCTCTTTGGGGATCCTCAATAACTTTTAAGAGTGTAAAGGGACCCTGAGACCAAAACCACATTTGAACCTTTGTGCCAGCCCTGGTTAGGGGTCAGTGTTAAATGAGTGAGGCCTGAGTCCTACCTTCTAGAACTTTCTACTCTTGAGACAGGAACCCAGTCAGGGCTGTGTGCCCTAATGATGTATAAACAAAATGGCGATGGAATGGGTCATTTTGTCCAGGAATTGTGGGATTAAGAAAAGCTTCAAAGTGCTTTGAAATAGGGGGGTTCATGGGTAGAAAAGTGGTGGACCTTCAAGTGCTGTTAAGGGGAACAGCATGTACAAAGGCACACAGGTGGGACAGGACGTGTAGGCGTTCGAGGACAGGTGCTGGTAAGTGAGTTGGTCTATAGATTCCTGGGGGTGGTGGTGACATGTCTGCTCTGAACTGAGCCTCCCAGGTCTTCTGGGCTTTTTTTTTTAATTGTTCAATTACATTTGTCCCAATTCCACACTCTCACCCTGTGCTCTCCCATTTTGTGCTTTTTTTTGCTTCCAACCTGGATGCAAATATCCACCTTTTTTCCATCACGGAACACTACCTTCTTAGAGAGACTCTCTTGACCACCTGTATGAAAGGACTCTCTCCATTGCCCTGTAACCCCATTATCCTGCTTTATTTTCTTCACAGTCCTATTACTACCTGGAATCACATTTCTACATGTTTATTCTGTTTCCTCACTGGAGTGACACTTCTTGAGGGTAGGGACTTATCTGTCATGTTCATCACCATGCCTTCAGAGCAAAAAACAGAGTATGACACAAAGCACTCAGGAAATACTGCGTGAGTGAATACAACCTGACAGGCTTCACCAGACCTACAGACACTTTGCTGTACAGTTTAGTAGTTCTGTGACAGTCCTGTTAAAACTGACCTCAGGAGGGCAGTAGTGACTAGCCTCTTCAGTCCCTGCTACAGGAGGGGGCCACAAGGTTTAAAAAAAGTGTGGGGAGGGAGCAGTAGCAAGGAAGGGTCTACTCTCAGGTCCTAGTAAATTGTTAATGCTTCTCTAACATTTCCTCACTTTCTGTGTCTCTTTCCCTGCTTCTCTCTCTTTTTAATATCCTCACCCAACTGATATGTTCTTTTTTTACTGATTTTTAGAGAGTAAGGGAGGAAGAGGAAGGGAGAAATAATATCAGTGTAAAAGAGAAACATCAATCAATCATTTGTGTACCTAGGTATGTGCACTGACCAGGGATCCAGCCCACAAACTTTGGGTGCATGGGATGATTTTCCAGCCAGTTGAGGTACCTGGCCAGAGCTCTCCCTGCTTCTCTCTCTCTCTTTTTAGAATGTGTTTATTGATTTTAGAGAGAGGAAAAGAGAGGGTGGAGGGAGAGGAAGGGGGAGAGAGAAGAGAAGAGAAGAGAAGAGGAAGAGAAGAGAAAAAAGAAAAGAAAAGAGGAAAGAAAAATGAGAGCTACTATTTGATTCTCACTTAGTGAGAGGGTTGAGAATAAAATGTTCATTTCATTGAGCTAGGCTAGAATGCTGCACCAGCACAGAAACATCACAAAGTTGGACAGAATTTCATATTTATTGGGTAAATATACACAGGCAGTGTGCTTGGTACTGGGAACCAGGTGAATGGATATGAGCTCAGAGCCTCATGTGGAGGCCAGAGTGAGGGTGTGATGGAGCCCTGGCAGGGGCTGTGGATTGAGGGCGCAGGTGTCTGCAGAAGACTGAGCCCGCCTCGGGCCCATCCAAACTTGTTTCTCTCTCTTGTCACACACACGGCTCTCTCATTAACTGACTGAAATTGTGTCAACTACCTACTATGTGTCTAGCTCTGTGATATCATTAGGGATCCCAAGGTGTGATCCCTACCCATGGAGTTCACTGTTTAATTTGAAATATGAATATTAAGTAAATCATTTAACAATTAACAAATATTATCCCTGCTAATATAGGCAATTGCATAATAGTCTGCATGCATATATGGGACCCCAAATGAGTTGGGGTCAGGGGGCTGCCCTGAGAAAGTGATACATGAGCTGAGACCTGGCAACTGATGAGAGTTAGCCACCCCCCTTTTTAGGAAAAGGAGGGGGATGTTCTAGGCAGAGAGCTGTCTGGGTGAAGGCAGTGAGGGAGGAATACGCTTGGCGAGTGAGAAAGGCCTGTGAAACTGGAACTTAGAAGGAAGGTGGGAAGTTTCTACAGGAGCTGGAGAGGCAAAAGGGCCCAGTTTTGCATTGGCGAAGCATTAAGGATATTTTGCAGATTTTGTAGGGCACACTAAGGAATTTGATCTTTAGCTAAAGAGCAAGGGTTCTGCAGTAGCAATGAATGACATGTAGCAGATCTGCTCTCAGGCAGCAGAATGGAAAGCTGACTGGACTCCATGCGGGAGAGAGTGCAGGGCAAGTTCTGGGAGTTGGAGACCTCCGTGGACCTCCGTAGACCTCCGTGGACCTCCAAGGGCAGGTGGGTGTGAGGGCTGGGAGTGTCACTAGGTCCTGGGATGACAGTTTCTCCAAATTGAGATCAGACATTCTCTTCCAGGGGAGGAAACTAAGAGGGGCTGATAGAAGCCAGGAGCACCTAATCACCAGGCCTCACCTCGGTAGCCTTCCTGGCCTACCCTTCAGTAAATCTTCTCCATGATCCTGCAAAGCAGGAACGCAGGAATGAACTCCATGTTCAAGACAGAAAAACTGGAGCCTAGGGAGAGGTGGCGACTTGCCAGAGGACACAGAGTGACATGCAGGTAAAGGCAGATGGCTACCAGACATCCCCAGTCCAGTCCTGGGCCCCCTGCAGCATGTCTGGGCCTCAGTCTGTGCTGCCTTCATCCTGGTTCTTCTCCGTGAGGAGCAGGTCCAGGCCGCTCGGATCCACGGCCTCTTTCTCAGACTCCTGCTGTCCAGAGTCTTCTCCAGGGATTGCATTGGAGGCATCGATTGTAGCCTCCATCTTCTCCTTCAGGTTCCGTTTGAAGAAGCCGACCTGTAGGAAGACAAAAATTGAGTGAGCAGGAAGTCCATGGAGCATAGTTGCCCCTGGAAAAACATGAAAAACACTCTTTATGTTAAGAATTCATATGTGCCCCAGACACGTGGTGTCCACTCCAGGGATGGGGTGAAGGTATCTGCCACACCTGGTTCTTGGCAATATGTTGAAGAACTGTACATTTACTGGTTCAGTCTTTTTTTTTTTTAAGATTTTATTTATTTATTTATTTATTGAGGGGAAGGAGAGAGGGAGAGAAACATCAATGTATGGTTGCCTTTTGTGCGTCCCCTGCTGGTAGTTAGCCTGCAAGGAACCGGCCTGCAACCCAGGCATGTGCCCTGACTGGGAATCGAACCGTGATTGTGTGGTTTGCAGGCCCGCGCTCAATCCACTGAGCTATGCCAGCCAGGGCTGGTTCATTCTTTAGGCTCACCAAATCATCACTGAACACCCTGGCTGGTGTGGCTCAGTGGACTGAGAGCCAATCTGCAAACCCAAAAGTCACTGGTTTGATTCCCAGTCAGGGCACATGCCTGGGTTGCAGGCCAGATCAATGTATCTCTCATACACCTATGTTTGTCTCCCTCTATTTATCCCTCCCTTTCCCTCTCTCTAAAAGTAAATAAATAAAATCCTAGAAAAAAAAGAAAAAAAAACACCATGTACAATATTTTAGGTGGGTGACTTGACAATATCTAGTGATACTAATAGTGCTTAGTTAGTGTCATATGCTCTCTGTGGAAAGCTCAATATATATATAATTTGGCTCAGCAATTCCACATCTAGGAATTAATTTGAAACGATATGTGGAAAGTGTGCAAAGATGTGGGCAACAAGAGCCTTTTTTGTCATAGTGTTTGAAATAGATGTAAATTACAAACAACCTAAATGTTCACCAATAGAGAACGTGTTAAATGAAAGGCAGGCACCCAGAGCGCAGGAAACCACCCAGGTTACAGAGCTGGAAGGGGGTCTGACTGCGCTCGGGCGGAAGGACGCCCGAGGGGCGGGGGAGGGAACACAGGTTCCCAAGCCGTATGTACGGTGTAATCCATTTACATTTTCTACAAATGCACACATGCACTGATTTCTCTCTCTTATGCTCACATGTACATACATATGTTAACAACAAAACTATAACCTGGAAGAATAGAGACAAAAAAGTTGTTAATGACAACCTTCTGGGGTTACAATAGGAAGAAACTTCAATTTTTAGGTTCTCTTTTCTGGAATCTTTGAATATTTTTCATGGAATACCTGCCCTCCAGCTTTCTTCATCTAGCCCACTTCCACTCATCCTTCAAATCCCAACTCAAATGCCACCTCTCTTGGGAGGCCTTCCCGGACTCCCCACCCTAAGTTGGGCCCCTGTGTTACAGGCCCCAGAACACACAGGCTCCACAGAGGAGACTTCATCATGTTTGTTCCTGTCTCTCTCCCGCATTACACTGCGAGCTTTACAAAGGCAGGAGCCATGTTTGTGGGACACGCCTCTGTATCGAACAGCCTGGCTCTGGGTGTGTAGGAGAGCCCTTTCCCTCTTCCTGGGCACCCAGTCCTAGCCCTGCCAGTGCTTGGCGGAGTAATGGGGGAAGTCTTGCTTGCTCTTTGGGCCTCTGTAGCCTTATCTGTGGATGGAGGGAGCAGGCCGAAGCCCCTTTTAAGCCTTGATGTTCCCTGGTCTTGGCATTCTCCTTCCCAACTCCTGCCAACCCCTCTTCCCCAGCCTGCCCATTTCAGCAATGAACATTCCTTCCAGTCCGACCTTGTGGAGAACCAGGAAGATCAGCAGCAGCAACAACAGCCCTCCGATTCCGCTCAGCACGTAGAGGTACAGCATATCCTTCTCGTATACAACGTCAACCTTCGTGATGACCTGGGGGAGGATGAGAGGAGGGAAGTGCAGGGAAGAAGCCTTCCCCACCCCTAACATTTCTTGGGAATCTGGCCTCAATCTCTAGATCTTCACCTTTCCAGTCTGGGCTGTGCAGTGACACCGGCTGGTGCAGGCCCCCTCTCTCCAGCACACCTCTCACTGCAGCCCCCAAGAGCGAACTGGCAAATAGGTACCATCTGTTTATCTTAAACCCTTAGATGGCTTCCCTTCGTCCCAGGAGAAAATGCCAGAATCTCAGTTCAGCACACAGTCTTCCTGAATCTGGTTTCTGCTTACTGTTTTTCTTTTTTTTAGACTTTATTTATTTATCTTTAGGGGGGAAGGGAAGGAGAGAAGGAGAGAAATATCAATGTATGGTTGCTTCTCATGTGTCCCCTGCTGGGAACTGGCCTGTAACCCAGGCATGTGCCCTGACTGGGAATCGAACCATGATCCTTTGGTCCACAGGCCCATGCTCAATGCACTGAGCTACACCAGCCAGGGCTCTGCTTACCATTTTAGCTGCAATTTCCCTTCTCCTGCTTTGAGCCTTCTGCTCTTAAACCTGCCTCGCTCATTCTCTCAGCTCCGGGCCCTGTACTTGCTACTCTCTCTGCTTAGAGTGTCTCCCCATCGTGCTCTGCCGGTAGAGTGGGTAACTCTTTGGTGAGCTGCCATCAAAATGACCTTTACCTGATGCACCTTGGACATGGGACCTTGTGGTCTGCTTGCTCACCTTGTGGTGAATGCTTGCAGCTTCCATGAAAGCCTGTGCCAAGGCTGATGACTCTGGCTGTGGGGAAGTTCTCACTGTGCTAATCCCAAACCTCCTCCCGCACGGCTGCCCAGTTCTATCTCTGGCTCTTCCAGCTCTGCCCTGTGGTTCCTCGGATCTCTCTGCTGACCTCTGTTCCCGGATCTTCTGAGGAGATAAAAAGCTACCTGGGCCAGGGAGGCGTTGCTGCCATAGAGGTGGAAGTGCCTGCTGCTGTTGAAGGAGACGGAGAGCGAGCTGCAGAGGCTGTCCGTGGAGGAGGCCTGTGTGACAGCAGGGAGAAGGCATCAGGGCCAGAGCCCGAGGCTGCACCCACCGACTCCTGCCCCACCTCAACCCAGGGAGCAGAGGCAGAGGGAACAGGTCCGGGCGGGGAGCATCATGCCTATGAAGTTCTGCATTCAACAAGCCACTCCCGTTGCTGGAAGGAAAGTGTTCCTATAAAAGACCTATCAAAATTATGCACAGGCCCATGGAAACAGCCTTGCAAATTTCAAACAGATCATGGTTCTCTTTTACCTGCAACTGTGTAAACATCAGGGGTCTTTTCATCAAGGTAAAACAGGACACACAGGAAGACCACCTGGTGGGGGGCCCACCCTCTACCCAGACAAGGCTCCCACAACCACTTCCTGTCCATTGCCAGCAGGTGCTACCTTGATCTCCCCCACCAGCTCCACAGTCCCCATCACTTGGACGAGGATCTCCTTCTTGAAGAACACTGGGCAGCGAAACCGGGCTCCAGGCAAACAAGGCTGCTAGGAACAGGGAACAGCAGAGGGCTTGGAGGGGCTTGTCTTTCCACCTGTACTCAGCCCAGCCTCCATCTTAGCCCATAGGTCCATACCTCAGCCACACTGGGTGTCCTTTCCAGATTCTCATAGTGACAGTTGACAGGAGGCTCCTAGGAATGATGAGGCAGGATCTTCAGTTAGTTCAGAGCTGAGATAGGACGCTGGCCCCTTAAGGCCAGAACCTGGCATTCCTCTCCACCCCAAGATATGACCTTGACACCCCAGTTCTCTCCTCCTGGCCCTTGGTGGATTCAGACATCACTGAGTGTGACAGGGTCCATCCATCCTCAATTCCTTCCCAAGCACCCCTTTATGAGCTCACCCCCACAGGCCCAGGCATCCTTTCCTCCTCCGGGCAGCACTCACCATCTCCACATTCCACTTGTGAGTGATGGGCCCCTCATGGTGAGATGGTGGTACCTCAATCAAAGCCTCCAGGGTGGGCATGTTATGGTCATACTTGGACGGCTGAATCTTCACCTGGTTCAGAGGATAAAGAGCTGCTGAGCCCTGAATGCCAGCCATTCTAACTGCCACCCCAGATCCAATCCTCACTGGCTGGGGTGCAACGGCCCCCTTATTAGGCTCTGGGCAGTAACCCACCACACTGTGCCCTGTTCTCGATTACATGTGTGGGTTACATGCGCTTCTCTGCTTTCCTCACACACCCTGCAAGGTACTGCTCAAATATCATTCTGAAAGTTTGCCTCAAGAACAGGGCAGCTCCCCACTCCTGCATTTCCCCATCACTCTACAGCTCCAGCCAGATGCCAGCGTGTCTGCTTGTGTGTCTGCATCCGCACCAGGCTGCAGGCATGAGAGTGGCGCTGTGGTTCGCTTCCCTGCAGTGCACTGCTGCCTGACGCCGCAACTGGCATGCAACAGGCTCCAGAAAAGCAGTTTTCTGAACGAGTGAAAGAATCAGTGACGTTCAACAAGGATAGATGCAAGTATTATTTGCACAATGGAGGTTGGGAACGATTTGTTTTGGCTAGTGCTTGAACTAATTTAAGAAATGGTTCCTGAGTACCTTTTGTACAAAAGAGCTATCTGTGCTAGGTTGGAAGACCCATAAGTGTGTAAAAACGTGACACAAGAGTAGCGCTAATGAGAGTCTCAGGGAGGTCGAGCAGGAAAATATACATCCAAATTGAGGTGTGCTATTATTTATTCATTTAGCATATATTTGTGGACACTTTTAAAAAATTATTTTTTAAATCCTCACCCAAAGATATGTTCACTTATCTGAGAGAGACAGGAAGGGGGAGGGAAGGAGAGGGAGAGAGGGAGACCCCCAACGGGCCTCACAAACGTGCCCTGACTGGGGTATGTGCCCCAACTGGGAATCGGACCAGCAAGCCCCTGTTGCATAGGGTGATGCTCAACCAACCAAGCCTCCCAGCCAGGGCCATTTGTGGACACTTTTAAACGGTCAGTTATACTGAACTAAAAAGTCTAATGTCAGAGGCAGCATTTGAATTTAACTGTGAAAGAGGAAATTCACAGGTGAAATGGGGGAGAGCACACAGAAAGAGAAAGTGCAGGGAGTTCGGGCGATCGGGAGAGTGTGATGTGGCCAGAGGGCAGATGCTTGGAAGAAGAGGTGGGAGATAAGTCTGGAAATCAGACACAGGATCAGACTTGGGCCCAGAAGGCCTGGTGGCAAGAAGTCAGTGGACCATTGTCTGGGCAAGAAGGAGTCATGGCAAGCAACTGAGGAGGGGGCCGTGCCAGGGGACTCACTGCAGGCATGGAATGGGAAGAAGCTGGGAAAGGCGGGTCAAGGCCCAAGTTGGGAGCCAGTGCCAAGCAGGTTGCTTGCAAGAAGAGGAGAAATCCAGTCGGAGCAGTATCGGAGACAAAGGAGAGAAGAAGATATAAACAACATAGCACGAGGAGGTCCGGGCATGCTGGAAGGAAAAACTCACCCAGACTTGGAAATTTTGCTTGAGGAGAAACAGGTGCTTTTAAAGCACTCTAAGCAAGCTAGAGAAGATGCTGGTATAGGAAAGATGATAAATTTAGAACATGTTGAGACCAAAGTTTCAAGAGGAGCAATTGTAGTCCTAGTTGTATATCCAAGAGAAATAAAACATGTTCCCACAAAAGCTTGTAGAGGAATGTTTAAGCACATTATCCATACCAGCAAAAAAATGGAAACAACCCCAATGTTCATGATTGAATGAACATGTTTGATGAATGTTTGATGAATGCATACATCAAATGTGGCCTGTCTTACAGTGGAATATTGTTTGGCAATAAAAATGAATGAGATGCCAACCACCTGCAAGATGGATTGACCCTGAAAATACTATGCTAAGTGAAAAAGGCCCATCACAAAAGATCACATGTTGTACGGTTTCAGCTGTATGTGTTGTCTAGAGCAGATAAATTTACACAGAGACAGAAGTGGTGGTTGCCAGGGGCTGGGGGAGGGAGGAGGAAGTGACCACACCTGGGTGCAGGGTTTCTTTTGGAGCAGTGCAAATGTTTTGCAATNTGGCCTGTCTTACAGTGGAATACTGTTTGGCAATATAAATGAATGAGATGCCGACCACCTACAAGATGGATTGACCCTGAAAATACTATGCTAAGTGAAAAAGGCCCATCACAAAAGATCACATGTTGTACGGTTTCAGCTGTATGTGTTGTCTAGAGCAGATAAATTTACACAGAGACAGAAGTGGTGGTTGCCAGGGGCTGGGGGAGGGAGGAGGAAGTGACCACACCTGGGTGCAGGGTTTCTTTTGGAGCAGTGCAAATGTTTTGCAATTAGACTATGGTGATGCCAGCATGACTTTTGAATGTACTAAAAAAACCCATGGCATTGTACACTTTGAGTGTGTAAATTGTGTGATACATGAACCTATAAAGCTGTCAAAAGATCAAAAGTAAAAAGATGCTAGGAAGATATCCCAGTGGAGGTGAGTGACAAGCTGCAGGGACAGGTGCTTGGAGAAGGAAGAGGGACACGATCTGGAGCTGTCCGTGGAAGGGGGACCCTGACCCCGCGGAAACTGACCCAGAGCAGTCAGCAGCACCGGCCCGGGGCACGTGCCTGATGAGAGGGAATGGTGGCGGTGGCGAAGCAGAAGACAAAGGCTTAGAGCCCGTGTGTAGTGTCATCATTCCAAGCACTGAGAGCACAAGGCCCCTTCTGCTTCTCAATAAATGCATCATATCATTTCGTTCTGAGTTCTTTTGTCTGAAGTTACCGAGTCCTGGAGCTGATTTTTTACCCCAGAGACAAATCACTACGCTCCATCACCTTCCTCAGGCAACAGTGGTACCAATAACGCTAAAGACATGCAAGTTGACAGGTACCTTATGTGTCAACTACTAGGCAAAGCACTTGACACGCATTTTCTCATTTGCTCCTCATAACATCCCATAAAGTAGGTGTTAGTATTTCTATTGTATAGATTGAAAAACTGAGGCTCGGAGAGGTCAAGTAAACTGCCTATGGCTGCTTTAAATGGCAGAGTTCAAAAAGATTTCAGGTCCAAATGAAGCCTGTGCTCCTTACCAGCCAGGGGAGCCGAAGACCTTGAGGAAGGAGACCCTATGGCCCAGCTGTCCTGTTCTCACTGGGTTTCACGCTTGTCTAGCTGGTAATAAACCTCAATTCTTAGAGCTGACCTCCTTGTGGCAAAAAGGGCCTAAGTAACGGGACAGTTTCAGGAAAGAGAGAGTGGATCACCACTGTCTCATACTGTGCCAGGTTTAGTTAAAATGGAGATCATATCAGGGCCTTCAGCAAGAGTGGCTGCTTGGAGGCCAGGTGGTGGAGAGCCATCTGCTTGGCTTAAGATGCTGGAGGGTGGTGAGGTGGATGGAGGTATTCAGCCCTGATGACTCTTCTAAGAGAAAGAGGAAGCTCAGGGGGTTTGAGCTGGTTCTGGGCTGAGTGACCCAAGAATGTAAAGAGGCTTCCACATAATGCCGACCTCACCCTTGAACAACCTCCACTTCCCTGGGCACAGTGCCAAGCACTCGACAGGCAGAAGCTCATGGCCACCTGTGAAATTCTTACTGCAAACTCCATAGTGACAGGGGAACTGAGACACGGGCAGGTAAGGTTCCTGGCCCAAGGCCACATAAGTGTGCTAATGGCAGATCTGGGGTCTGGATCCTGCCTACCTGGTGAAGGGAGTGGCCCGGGTAACCTCCTGGGGGAACCTCAAGCCATCCCAGTGAGCAATACTAGAAGCCAACTCAACTGGCTGTTCCAAACATTCCATTTCCATGCAATGGGCGGATAGCCAACCTTCCCAAAGGGCGCACTCCCTCATCACAGTCTCCAGGGGAGACGGCTCCAGCCTCTGTTCTGAAGGGGCCAAACCTGCTCCGGGCTCCTCTCCCAGTCCCCACCCCCCCAGCCTTAGGTGAAACAGTTCCTCTGGCCCTCTGTTTTCTCTACCGTAAAATGAAAATGCTCTTGACTGGTTGGTCAGTGCCTAGTCCTCTCCTGAGTTGAGCTTTAAGAAAGCTTTCGATTCCTCAGCTTTGGGCTTGGGGGCAGCCTTCTTCTTCTGAGTTCCCACAAGGAGGGTCACTGTTACAGCACTGAGCCGATTGCATGAGAGAGGACAGATCCTTAACTCAGAGGTTAAACACATGGATCCTGGTGTTCAAGTAAGTGCTTGGATCTCATCTTTCCTCTTATTGGCTGTACAACCTGGGCAAGTTACTTGACCTGTCTATGCCACAGACTTCTCACCTGTAAAACGGGAGTGACGGTGCCTCCTGAAAGTTAGAGGGCTCTCACAGGCTGGTGTGGGGGTTGGAGGGGTTGTGTACATAAGCACCAGGCACAGAACTAGCGCTTGGTGAGTGGACAGGGAGCCTGCTTTATCTCTTCCTGCTCGGAGCCTAGCACAGTACCTACACCAGCACAGTGGCTCATCAAATGTTTCAGTGAAAGACTAGCTTCTCTTCTTGGAGCCCTTCTGGTTCTCAAGTCCTGATTCTAAAAAGAATTTACTCAGTGGTGGAAAGGCATCGGTGAGTGTGCTGTCAGTGGAGGCTGTGAAACCACACAGAAAGGACTGGAGAACTAGGAGGAGGGCTGGACTTACTGCGGATAAGACTGAGTCTAATTGGTCTCTGCATCCTCGGTCCCCAGGATGAGGCCGAGTGAATGTGCAACCTTTAGGGACCTTTTTACATTAAGGTTTGTACCTGGTAGATGTGCTTGACATGGTGGATCTTGGTACCCTTGGGGGTGAAACTGATGTAGAGTGTGGAGTTCTCCTGGCTGTGGAGAGAGAGAGAGAAGAGCAGAGGTAGAAGGTGAAGAAGACAGCAACCTAGAGGCAACCTGGGGGCCCGGGCCAAGGGAAGGCTGAATTGCCAGCACTGTGCCAGGGACCTCCCTGGCGTGACCTCATGTAATCCTCACAAGACCCTGCTGTTTCCTTTCTGAAGGGGTCAGCCTCTTGCCCCAGGCCTGGAACCCAGGGGAATGTGTCTCTGGAGCCACGTTCTTTTCCCTGTGCACCACCTCCCTAGGGTCTCCACTGCACCGGCCTCTGGCTCCCTCTCCCACCTCACCTTTCCCTTGACCTTCCTAACATCCTGCTTTGATCCTGACACAAACCTACATGGTATCCATCAAAGGCTCCTAGCTTCCCCCTGAGGGTCAGGTCTGAAGCCAGATCCCGGTCTGCCTGCTTGCTCTCTGCTCTCAGACCTGCCTGACGGTTTGCTGCCTCTGAGCCTTCACCTAGGGTTTTGTCTGATGAGAATGTCCTCTTTCCTCCCTGGCCCTTGTCCTCACCCCCAAGACCCTAGTTCAAGCCTCAGCTTCTCCATGACCTCTTCCATCTCTCCTCCAACCCACATCGTCTTTCCTGGCTCTAATTGCATAGCACACTTCCAACAATATCATTGTATTTGGCATTTGTGTTCAAAAGCACCAGAGATCCTGGCTCAGATGCTGGCCCTATCTTTACCTCACTGAGCCAACTTAAAAAGCCACTCCACTATTCTGGCTTAATATCCTTTTCTGTAAATAAGAAAGAAAATCCAACTAGTGACCCCCATGGGTCCTTCCTTCCACAATATTCTGAGACTCACTGATTCTGTGTGTGCATGACTATGATCTCTCCAATCTGAACATAAGCTCTATGTGGGCGAGGGCCATTCTAAAAACTCTCCTCCCACCTGTCCTTGCAGTGTTGGCCCTGGAAGGAAAGGAACCTAGTGCAGCTGAAAAGAACAGAGAGACTGGCTGTAGACTTGGACTCAGACTTCAGTTCAGATTCCATTGTCGATACTTCCTAGCCGTATGACTCTGAGCCCGTCCCTCCCTTCTCGGAGCCTCAGTTTGTGCATTAGTAAAATGGAGGGAGGCACAGCTGCTTAAGGGGTGGGAAAGCCTTGGGAAAGCCACCAGCTGTGTACACAGCTGGCCACGTGGCCTCATGGAAGGTCAGTACTCAATGTGCTTCTTCTTCCATTTGTAAATGCTGATCTGACTCAGAGCTCTTAAAGGGCCTTTGCCCTTCTGAGTGTTGAAAATGTTGGAGTTGTAGCTGGAGTCAGTTCTAATTACCCGGGGTGGGTACTCTAGGACAGGGAAGGGGTTTTGAGGGACAACTCAGGCAGTCAAGGTCTAGGCCCTGGGTGGGGAGCATGGGAGGAGAGGGTGAAATGCTGCTCAGGACTCACTTTTCCGTGAGGATGTTCATGGGGTACAGGACTGGAATGCTGGTGGTGGCTGAGTTGTCCTCCAGGAGGCCTGAGTCCTCATTGTCACTGCATTGGGCAAAGGAAGGGCAGTGTCAAGAGCAGAGCTTGGCCAGAGCTGTGTGGCAGTCTGAGACCAGGGCAGGGTGCCAGGGGTGCTGCTTGGGGTCTGCTCACCAGCTCACATTGGCGTGCAGCTTGGCAGAGTCCCCCCAGGAGCTGTTCAGCAGCGTGTGGAACATCGCCTGGATAACGACCTGGCAGGGGAAGAGAGGGCAACGAAGAAGGAAGGGCCTGAGCCTCAGGGGGCAGCCTCAGCACCTCACAACCCCCATACCCAACCTCCATAATAACAGTTACCACTTACCCAGGGCTTGCTACATCTCAAGCTCTGGGCTAGGTGTTTTATCCCCATCACACATGGTTAAGTCATGTGTGCGTAAGGTCAGAAAACGAGTAACTCAACTCCAGGTTTACCTGATCCAGACTCTCAAACATGACACAAATTACCTCTGCACACATTCCCTTTGGGGTGGCGGGGTGTAAGCCCTTCTCTGCCAATCACCAGCATCCTTCTCCAGAGCCAGGAGCTCCCTCCCATCCTGAGCTCAAAGGCCCTGGCTTGGTTCCTAGGGGCTTGAAGCACTCACCGAGCTGCCTGCTTTAAAGATGGGAGAGCTCACATTGCAAGAGAGGCTCTTGGTCAGAAGCTTGGGCTCCTCAGGAAGCTCCTCGCAGCTCACAGGTATCTGGCTATGGGGCTGGGGGTGAGGAGAGAGCGCGAGCCTTTTAGTGGGCAAGGTGAAGGGTTTCCCAGAGGCCACCAATGCCCAGGGCTCACCTCCTCCATCTCCATCCCTTTCAGAGCACATTCTCAGAAAGGTAGGGTCAAAGAACCAGGGGTGCAGCCAGAGGTTTAGTGCTAAGATGTTCACTGCAACACCACTTATAATAGCAAAAAACTGGAGCTGATCAAGCAGTTCAAAAAGATAGGAGTGGTTCAGTCAACCAGGGTATGGTTATAGGAGAGAACATTGTGATGTTAAAATGCTGCTACATCGGCACATTCAGCAATTATTTATTTTTTAAGAATATTTTTATTTATTTATTTTTAGAGAGAGGGGAAGAAAGGGAGAAAGAGAGGGAGAGAAAGATCAATGTGTGATTGCCTCTTGCATGTCCCCTACTGGGGACTTGGCCTACAACCCAGGCTTGTGCCCTGACTGGGAATCAAACCAGTGACCCTTAGGTTTGTTTGCAGGCTGATGCTCAATCCACTGAGCCACACCAGCCAGGGCAGTAATTATTTTTAAAAAGAGATTGATCCAGTATAAAATCTTCATCACATTCTGTGAGCAACAGATTTCAGCCTCAGATTGGGAAGGGAATTAGATAAGGCAGTAGAGGCTCAGAGAAGTCAAGGGACTTCCCCACAGTCTCACAGCTGGGTAAGCTGGCCAGGGTCTGGTAGGAACCTGAACACAGGTTGGTTAGACTCCAGATCTCAAGTTCTTTATCACTCTACCAGATGTCCCTTCAGGACACATTTAATATTGCTGTATAGGAAGTACTCCAGTGTCCACGAATAGGTGAGTGGATAAACAAAATGGAATACTACTGAGCCTTAAAAGGGAATGAAATTCATACATGCTATGACATGAACCTCAAAAACAATATGCTGAGTGAAGTAACACAGACACCAAAGGACAAATATGATTTAAATATATGATTGCGCTCATGTGAAATATATAGAACATGCAAATTCACTGAGATGTAAAGTAGATTAGAATTCACTATGGGAAGAAGGTGGGGAACTGGGAGTTATTGCTCAAGGGGCACAGAGGTTCTGTTTGCAACGATGAAAAGCCCTGAAAATAGAGTGGCGGTGGTTGCGTAATGTCACCAGCGTGACCCACGGCACAGAGCTGTGTGGTTGAAATGGCAAATTTTGCATCATGTACACTTTGCCAGAACAAAAGCATTTTTTAAAACATGGAGAAAAAATAACGGTATGGAGAGCAAAATGCCAATTCAGTTCAAATATAGAATAAGTAAATGCTGTGATTTGTAGTGGGATAAACTACTGTAGAAACAGAAGGATGAAGAGCAAAACAGTGAAAGCAGTAACTGCTGAGTTGCGGAAGTCTGGGTGATTTCAGGCTTTAAATTTCTCTGTAACTTCCAAGTTTCCATGGGGATCGGGTGTTACTTTTGTAATAATAATTTTAAAAATAAAAGTTGTATTTCAAACAACCCAGGCCATCCCTCAAACACCTGGTCACCTTTAGGAGGGAGGTAGCTTGATCTCACTAAACCTGTGCACATCTTCTTGGTCATCAGGTCCCAGAGCCTCTGTCACGTTCCATTTTGTGAGATTGTCTCACTCATCCCGTGGGTGTCCCCAGCCTCATTTTTTAGTTGTGGAATCTGAGGCTTGCACTAGGTGAACCTTGTATCTCGGGTCATACAACTTGAGGGTGGCCACCAGGCTGCAAAACCAGATGTGGCCCTAGGACCTCTGCCTGCCAGCCGCTGCCCATGGCTTCAGGCTATTCTTGCTGCCTATGGCTCCCAGAAGCTTCGGGGTCAAGCAGGTAATGTGGGCAGGCCCTGCCTTCTTGCTCACCTTGAGCATCTCCACTTTTCGGAAGGAGAGTCCCCAGGGGAAACTCAGGCTGAGCCGGACCCAGTAAGCATCTTCTCCTGAATTATTCAGTGTCAGCTCCATAGAGAAGCTGGCAGAGGGGCTCAGACGCAGGACTCTGGATCTGGGGGGAAGATCAGGGAAAAGTTATGGGGGCCAAAGTAGAGGAAGCGGGATCAGTGGTGGGGACTTCCTGAACTGAGGAATTTGGTAGTCCAGAAAAAATAAATACACACAAAATAAGCTCCTGTGTACTGGCTTTAAGTTTTTTGATCTCATGTATCCTGATGAGAGTGCTTCAGGGATGCGCAATTCTCACAGGAGGCCAGTGAGGCCAGATAAGACATCTAGTGAGTGAGGACGGGGGGCCTTCAGAGTGGGGCAGGAGGAGGGGTGGGGAGCCTTACAGACCTTGCAGGGTAGAAGGATAGCCCCAGGTTTGCTTCACATTTCTTGTCCTCTCCACAGTTCTTTTCAAAAGGGACCTGAAACAAGAAGAAAGGACCAGGAGGCTCAGGCCCCCAGACCTGGGAGGGCCTGGCTCTGGCCTCTGTTGGCCCCTCTTCCCTTCTTACCTCCCTGGTCTCTGAGTGTGGCGAGGGTCTCAGGATGGGCTGTCTGTCCTTACCCTGCTGAACACAGAGGAGTGGGGGGAGGGGGGCGGGGAGACAGGAGAGGTTAGTTAAGGCAGCAGAACTCATGAAGGAGGCAGAGAGTTGTAGCTCAGGGCCTGGGTCTCAGCTGGGTTAGCTGTGGTCTGCCCCTCTCAGGAGCCAGCCCCTCCCAGGTAGGCCCCACCCTCCAGACTCAGCCCAAGGCTATCTGTGCAGACCTCCTCTGGTGGCAGCTCCTTGAGGGTCGGGGTGTCCATTTCCTCTCCTGGACAGGAGATCTGGGCTTTGACCAGGCAGCGCCCACAGCTCCTCCTAGCCCGCCCCCTCCTCTGGTGGGAATGCCTATTGCACAGCCTCTGGGCTCACCCACCTGGGACTTCTTACCCCCTCTTCCCCTAGAACAGCTCTCTAATCTGATAAAGGCCAGTTGTTTTTTTTTTTAAGTTTCTCCCCTTCCTCACCTGAGGATATGTTTATTGATTTTTAGAGAGAAAAAAGGAGAGAGAGAGAGAGAGATGTGAAAAACATGGATCAGTTGCCTCCGGGATGCACCCGGGACAATACTCCAACCAACTGACCCAATCTGCCAGGGCGAGATCAAGACTCATTTGTGCAACATTTCCAGAGCCTCTGCTCTGGGCCAGGCTCCATGATGGGCACTGGGCATACACCAAGAACAAAATGGGTACATGGCCTGCCCTTCTAATCTGGTGGGAGAAATGACCTGGCATCTTCAGGGTTATGATGGGACAGGGTAACCCTGTTAAAGATGATGGGACATCTTTAGAGCATGTAGAAGAAAATTCTACCCCACACTTGGGGGTCAGGTAAGCTTCCTGAAGGAATGGCCTCTCAACTGAAATCTAAAGGTTGAGCCAGAGGGAGCCAAATGAAGAAAATGGAGAGGAAGGAAGAAAGAACAATCTACACAAAGGCTCAAGGCAAGAGAGACTGTGCCGGTGCAGGAGCAGGAAGGCGTTCAGACTGGCTAGAGGCCGTGTGTTGGAGGGGCAGGAGAGAGGAGCCGGGTCCAGCTTCCCCTGGGCCATGTAAGCCCTGTTAGGGGGGGTGGGACTGCATCCTGAGCATAATGAAGTCTTAGAAGTGTCTTATGGTTTTTCAGCTGTATGTTCTAGTGAGATTCCAGTGTCCTCTGCTTTCAGGTCACCTGCCAAGCAGCCTCTGGACTCTTTCTTGAGGGGCAAGAGTCCTGGCAGCTTCTGCTGACTACTCGAACCCAGTCTCAACATTCATACAGATTCCCACAACCCACTGGACCACCAGTTCCCAGATGGATATTGAGGGCCTCTGTCTTGCTCAGCTGCCCCTCTGCCAGAAGCCAAGCACACCTCTCATTTGCCTTGAATTTACCACCATACTTTTCCTCAAACTGTTGTTCCCTTTGCTTTTCCTTTTTTTACCCACCCAAAGTCTACTTACTCTGCAGGATCCTGAGACAGTGACACCTCCCCCAGAAAGTCTTTTTGGATAACTGTGACCTTGGGTCTCTTTTCTGCCCTGAGTTCCTATATCTCACAGTTTGGCTTTTTAAAAATTAAGCTGACGGCAGACTGTTCATTATCCCCAGATATCCTCCCTCCCTTTCTCCTTCTATTCTTTAATCTGGTCAGATGACCTCATATGTTTCTCAGGCTCTTTTGTAATCAGGTGTGGCCATTTGACTATGTTCTGACTAATGAGATGTGTGCCCTGGAGAGTCCACCCATTATTCCTTCCCCTGGAGGGGCCCCAGAGCCTCCACCCTACTACCGCTTCTTCCCAATGTTGCTTTTCTAAACTTCTCTTAAATACAAACTCCCATAAATTCCTTTACTGCTTAAGTAAGTCATATTTGGTTTTTCATTGCTTTAAACCAAAGACTCCTTTACAATACAGTCTTGCTAAATTAAATTTCTATTTCCCACCAATTCCCCCAGCTGATCTCTCCTTACCGCCCTTTGGTCTCTCGATGTCCCTTCTTCTTCCCAGAGAGAGAAATTTAGGGTGACATTGATGGGAGAGATGAGGTCTTGAACGCAAACCTGAGGGTGGTAAGAATATATCTTATGTTGCCCTGGCTGGCACAGCTCCGTGTATTGAGTGCGGGCCTCTGTACCAAAGGATTGCGGTTCAATTCCCAGTCAGGGTACATGCCTGGGTTACAGGCCAGTTCCCAGCAGGGGACACTTGAGAGGCAATCGTACATTGATATTTCTCTCCCTCTCTCTTTCTCTTTCCCTCTAAAGATAAATAAATAAAATCTTTAAAAAAAAGAATATATCTTATGTCAAGAGTCAAACTTTTACCACACTTCCAGGTACACGCACACCTTGTCCGCAGTTTACAAATGACGAAATTCACATAATTAGTTGTCTTCCTTACTAGTAGCAGAAAGAGATTTACTGGCACCAGGGTTGCTTCTCGGCACACGTGTCATTCATTCCTCAGCCCCAATTGCACCACAGACATTGTAAATCTACCACAGATTTTTTCACCTGAGTCCTGACAGAAGCCCCTGAATCTTTGTCAAACTGCTCTAGGCAGCCATTATTAAAACTTGCACAATAAAAGACTATTCTAGAAATCCTAGTTCCTTGAGAGCAGAGATGGGGCTTAGTCTTTCACGTTTTCACCGGTGCCTGACAAAGACACTTTAAAGGCGCTCAAATCGCATTCACCTGAAGTTTCTACCAACCCCGAAGAGGTGAGCATATCATTTCCACATTAAGGAGGAGGATAAAAGGTCCAAAACGGCGGCACAGCTTTTCTGAGGGCTAGAACTAGTGAGTGAACCCAAATCTTTCCTGCTCCCAAGTCTGAACGTTAGTTCTCCCCAGTGTGTCTCAGTGCCTCTTCTCTGGCAAATTTATGTTCAAAATTTTGAAGTCTTGTGATGGGAGGTAGGGGTGTGAGGAGGTCCTGAGATGAGTTAGGAATGAAATAAAATTAAATTGATAGTTGTTGAAACTAGGTGATAGGTAACTTGGAGCTTCATTCAACTATTTCTTATACTTTTGTATGTCTGAAAATTCCCATAAAAGCAGAATATCAAACCAACTTCAAGATCTTACATACCAATCATGTACCAAATAATTTACAGGCACACCTACTTTGCACAGGACCATGATGAGCCAACTGACTCTGGGTGTTTTAGTAATTGTTTAAATCAAAATTAAATAACCTTTTTCTGGGATGGATGTGGATAATAAATGACTATGTGTACTTGGCAAATAATAACACACTACCCCAACTGAATATTCTGTAACTTGTACAAATAATTATGAAAGCTGGGTAGCAGCATTAATACATGATGTATGAAAAAGAGTAGGAAAAATGCAAAGTACTTTACAATCACAATCATGTGAAAAAGGTCTTTGTACATGGATGAAGGACTAGAAGAAAACACACTAAAATTATTACTACTGTTGTGCAGTAGAGGAAATGGCAGTATAGAGAGATCAAAGTGACTTGTCACTCAGCTGTGACCCAGAGCTAAGCCTTGCACCCAGTGCTGCCTCTCAGGGCATCAGCTCTTCTACCCCTTCATTTCCTGAAGCAGCCTTGCTGGTTCCCTTACCGGGAAGTGGAACCAGAACTCAGTGCAGGACTTGGCTAGGGTGACAGCTATGCTTCTGCTGAGTTCGTGTCTCCCTCCTGGAAACAATCCCCGGCTCCTTGTCCGATGGCCATCCAGCTGCAGAGTGTAAGTGAGGTTGGTAACCAGGAGTCCTGAGCAGGGTAAAAAGATAGGAGTTGAATGGTGGTGGATCCTTGGGCCATAAGCCTGGATTTTGGTGGGCAGGGTGCCCGGGGAATGGCATAGATGCTCTGGGGAGCAGGAAGACAGTACTGACCTTTGAACTGGGACATGAGAGGCTTGACCTGGAAACAGACTGTGATGTTAACTCCTTCCTTCTTCCTGTTGCTAGTTGAATAGGAGCACTCTACTTCATGCACTGGGATCTCAGCCGGGGAGAAGGACATCAGAGTGATGATATCCACCACAGGCCGGGAGCTGCAGGGCAGAAAACAACCCACTCTCTCCCTTGCCTCAGCTGCAATCCCCAGGCAGACCCAGAGCTCCACCTCTCAGAGGCCAGGGGGGTCCTCCATCTCTGAGTAGACCTCAACATCAATGTCTCCTTGCAACAATAAAAATGATATGTGATTAGGGCTCCCTGGTTCACTCTAGCAGTCTTCTGGACCATTTTCCATACAGAAGAGTGAGCTTTTAACAAGAGGAATCATGCTGAACTACTTATAACCTATCCCTGGTGCCATGTGATACAATAAAATCCAGACTCTTTCCTATCCATGCTATCCCACCTTCCTCTCCAGTCTTCCCTCCTCTACACTCGCCTTTAGCTGGCCTTGTCCCAGCCGTACCTGACTGCTGCCTCCTGTTGAAGCCTTGGCACCTCCTGGGTTTTCCGCATGGACAGCTGCTAAGCCAGACTTCTGCAGGCCTGGCTGTTTCTCACCTTTTAAGTCCCAGCTCAAATATTATCTCCTCAGAGAGGCCTTGTCTGGCTACTCAATCCATAGTTGGTGCCCCTGCTATTCTCTCTCACAGTACCCTGTTCATTTCCCTTAGAGAACTTACCACAATGATCATTGCATCTTTACTGGCTTAATTTTTTATTGTATACTTTCCTGCACATTCACTCTGTACCCAGTTCAGTACTTAAGACATATATGTGCTCAATAACTATCTATTCATTATATGCTTCCAATAAACTGTAAGATAGGGGTAAGGCAGGAGATTTAATTCTCATCTCAGCAATGAGGAAACTGAGGTCCTGAGAAGCTACATGACTGGGATAAGGCCATCCAACAAGTAAGTGGCAGAGCTCTAGCTTGACTCTGGGTCACTAGGTTCTAAAGCCATCACACACTGCTGCTTCTGTAGATTTTAATATCAGATTGGCTTGGGTCCAAATCCTAGTCCATCACTGAAAAGCAGTTGTTTTGCTCCGAGTAAGGTGTGAAGGCTATATGCAAAGAAAACCCATCTCACAGGATTGGAGGGAAGACCAAATGAGCTAACGCCTATAAGCAGTTAGCACAGTCCCTGTACACAGTAACTGTTCAAAGGATGAGAGCTGAAATTACTATTAGATGCAACCCAGGAGTCTCATCTTACCTCAGCACCATCACCTGACCCTCAGCCCCCACAGCCACATCTGCCAGGCCGTCCCCTCCGAGGTCCTTCACCCCGTGGATGGAGCGTCCAAACCACCGAATTCCTGGGAACACCTGGATCCCTTCTATCCGCTGAGACCAAGAGAGAAATTCATGCTAAGCTAGAAAGAGGACTGGCTTGAGGGTGGGAAGGGTCAGGCCGGGGAGTGGAGTCTGGGCTTAGAGGCTTCCAGGCACCTGGGGAATGGGTTTTAATCATCAGGCAGAGTGCCTTACCTGACTCCACCGACTGCTCAGCCCACCACGCTGCCCATTGAAGATATATACGGCCCCCTGCTCCTCCAGAGGGGCTCCCACAGCCACGTCCGTCAGCCTGTCCCCGTTGATGTCTGTCAGGGCAGTGATGGCTGCTCCAAATCGCCCAAGAGGGTAGCCAGGATCCCCCAGCAGCTCTGAGACCCCTTCGAACCCCCACTAGGAAGGAACAAGGTGACAAGTCCCACCTCAATCACTTAGCTTTCACAGGGTGAGGCATTTCATGGGTGAATAACACTAAAGAAATGTTAGGTGTGGTCCCTCACAGAATCAGCGTAGTGCCATCAGACGAACCTGAGTTCAGGTCCCAGCTCCACCTCTTGCTATGTGTCTGACTTTGTGGCTTTGGAAAGTACCCAGCCTTGCTAACCTGCAGTGTTCCCATTTGTGAACAAAGCTCCTAGTACTTTGTGAGGCAATTGTGAGGATCAAATAAGAGCTTATTAAATAAAAGTTTTGGCACTGGGCCTCATACAGTCTACTGTCAGTGAGTATTAGCTGTGGTCTATCTGTTGAGCTAAAGATGGTATGTCCGATCATGTCTGGTTAACATGATCAGGCAGGGAAAGCCTTTCAAAGTAACTAGGACCTGCGCAGGTCTGGGAATCTGTTTCTCCCATCCTCTCAGCTCAGTGCTCTGACGCTCACCTGCTTTCTCTGGTAGATGAACACTCGGCCTCCTCTCTGCTCCCCATAGAACAGGGAGGCTCCAATCAGCAGCAGCTCTGTCTCTCCATCCTGGTCTATGTCAACACCACACAGCTCACCACCGAAATAAGAGCCAATCTGCAGGGAGAGGAAGATGTTTGAGCATGAGCCCATGAGCAGGATATAGCTTTTCCCCCAGCTACATCCACTGTCTCAGATGAAAGTTTGCATTCTGGATCCCACTTAGAGCCTGTATGCTTTAAGACAAGTTGGGTTCTTTGAGGTTCAGTTTCTTTAACTGGCAAGTGGGGATGACAAAGTTTACCTCAGCGGGCTTTGTGAGGAACAAACGTGACAGTGCTTGCACGGGGCCTGCCACACCACAGGTGGATAAGTGTTCAGAAGGCAGCATGGAGCATCAACAGTGTCATGCCAGCCCCTGACCTGCAGTGCCTGTGGGTCATGCTCACCTGGGTCCCATTTATTTCCTGGATCTGGCTCCATTGCCTTTTGTCCTTGGACTCCTGGAACAACAGCACCCGTCCTATATGCTGGAATCGGGGGGCTCCAGCTGCCAGCAGTGACGCAAGACCTCGGGAGGGCAGCCAGGTCACCGTGTAGCCTGAGGAGACAGGATGGGACTTGGAGTTAGCAAGACAATGACTGCCTTGGAAGAAGGTAAAGCCCAGGAGAGAGGGGGTAAAGACCCTGGGAAACTGCGTTAGTAGCAAAGATGCATTGAAACATCCAGAAGACCTTCTCCTGAGAAAAAGCCATGTGCCCCGAGCAATACAAATCCTCCCATCTTGATCCAAGGCTGCGCTCCTCAAACTGTGGACAACACACACACCCAAAGAAAGCAGCCACGAGTTAAATATGGTGCATCTTCCTGAGCCTCAGTCCACCTGAAGGTTGGTGAGATTATATTTTTAAAAACATAATAAAATAAGGGGGTGGGATGGGCTGGAGGTGAGGAGGGCAAGAGGGAAAGGTTGGGACAGCTGTAATAGCATAAACAATAAAATATTAAAAAATAACAAAATAAAAAACATAAAATGGGATATATTAGTAAGAAGAATGCAAAGTTTGCACAAATATTAAAAATAAAGAAGACTTGACAAAATTTCATGCTTAAAGATATTGCTTCAGGCTATCTTCATACATCATGCCTCCTGTGGCAAGGTTCTGGCCCCTCCCTTACAGCACTGGTGAGGAAATGCTTCTAGAAACAAGTAGCAGTTAGGCTACAGCCAGGAGCCACCCAATAGGAATGTTAAAATTCAGAAAGGAAGGAACTGATTCGATTGGCTCTTCTTTGCTTAGAGAAGTTGAGAATGAATGGGAAAAGCAGAGATGTCTGCAACTCTATAGCACATGAGAGGAAGAGTGAGGAGGCTGAACCACTCTCCTATTCATTCATATACATTGCTGAAGTGCAGGGGTTAAGAACTTGCCTTTTGCAATCCAAGAGATGGGTTTTAATTCCAGTGTTACTACTTCCTAGCTGTGTGATCTTGAGTAAATTGCTTTGCTCTGAGCCTCAGGTTTCTTATGTAAAAAAAATGGGGCTAGTACCAACCTTATAGCATGGTTCTGAGAAGTAAATAAGACCTAGGATATAAAATGCTTAGCACTATTCTAGTGATAACTAAACTAAGACCTAAAAGATAGTGGGATAATAGGCTCTCAAGATTATATTTACTCATATATATGTACATATGTGTGTGTGTGTGTGAGGGGAAATTCCCAAAAAACAAAATTTATTTATAAAAAATTGTGTATTCATTCTTACATGTTTATTTTTTATTTATTTTAAAATATATTTATGCTATTACAGTTGTCCCATTCCCCCCTTCACTACTCTCCAACCCCTCCCACTCACATTTCCCCCTTTAGTTTATGTCCATGTGTCATAAGTTCTTTAGCTTCTACATTTCCCATACTATTCTTACCCTCCCCCTGTCTATTTTCTACCTACCGTCTATGCTACTTATTCTCTGTACCTTTCCCCCTCTCTCCTCCACCCACTCCCTTGTTGCTAACCCTCCATGTGATCTCCATTTCTGTGGTTATGTTCCTATTCTAGTTGTTTGCTTAGTTTGCTTTTGTTTTAGGTGTGGTTGTTAATAACTGTGAGTTTGCTGTCTCTTTACTGTTCATATTTTTATCTTCTTTTTCTTAGATAAGTCTCTTTAATATTTCATATAATAAGGGCTTGGTGATGATGAACTCCTTGAACTTGACCTTATCTGAGAAGTGCTTTATCTGCTCTTCCATTCTAAAGGAAAGCTCTGCTGGATAGAGCAATCTTGGATGAAGGTCCTTGCCTTTCATGACTTGGAATACTTCTTTCCAGCTCCTTCTTGCCTGTAAGGTCTCTTTTGAGAAGTCAGCTGCCAGTCTGATGGGAACTCCTTTGTAGGTGACTGTCCCCTCATCTCTTGCTGCTTCTAGAATTCTTCATTTTAATGTTGGCTAATGTAATGATGATGTGCCTTGGTGTGTTTTTTCTTGGGTCCAACTTCTTTGGGACTCTCTGAGCTCCTTGAACTTCCTGGAAGTTTGTTTCCTTTGCCAGATTGGGGAATTTCTCCTTTATTATTTGTTCAAATAAGTTGTCCACTTGTTGCTCTTCCTCTTTCCCTTCTGTTACACTTTTAATTCTGATGTTGGAATGTTTAAAGATGTCCTGGAGGTTCCTAAGCCTCTCCTCATTTTTTGAATTCTTGTTTCTTTATTCTTTTCTGTTTGGTTGTTTCTTTCTTCCTTCTGGTCCACTCCATTGATTTGAGTCCCAGGTTTCTTCCCATCACTATTGGTTCCCTGTGCATTTTCCTTCATTTCACTTAGTGTAGCCTTCATTTTTTCATTTAATTTGAGACCAAAATCAACCAATTCTGTGAGCATTCTAATCACCAGTATTTTGAACTGTGCATCTGATAGGTTGGCTATCTCTTGGTCGCTTAGATGTATTGGCTCTGGGGGTTTGATCTGTCCTTCTGTTTGAGCCATTTTTTTGGGGGGGTGTCTGGTTGTGCCTGTTAAATAGTGAGGGGCAGAGCCTTAGGTGTTCACCAGGGCAGGGTAACACCCAGCAACCCATCGCTGGGTTGTGATGCTGTATATGGGGGCAGGGTCAGAGAGGAAACAATGGCATTAGCTCTGCTCTCTCTTGGGTTTTAGTCCCTTTTGCCACTTCCCACAAGCAAATTAGGCCCTTCTGGTGCTTATTCCCAGGTGGGTGGGCTTGTGTACATTCTTGGACCCTGTGGGTCTCTCCAGAAAACTCTCCTGTGAGACTTGGAGTCTCTCCTGGCACCTCAACCCCCACAGGTGTTTTCAGCTGGTGCTTTGAGGCTTTATTTCCTGGTGCTGGGGTCCCCAGGTTGTGTGGTCTATCTCACTGCCCATTTTTGCCTGGCTTATCTGCAAACAAATGTGGGACCAAGGTCAGCCAGCCACCTTGTACCCTCACTGGGTCTGCTCATTGCCACCCTGTGCCTGGGATCTGCCAACTGCCACCTGTGCACCCGGGTTGCCAGCCATGGCTTTTTCCTGCTGTGACCCCTCTCTGCTGGCTGCCAACTTCACCCCTCTTACTGGTCTGGATGAATGGTTGTACAGTTCAATTTTCTGTCAGTTCTGGTTGCTTTTTTGTTTCTAAATTTTTGTTGTTCTTAATTTTAGTTGTGTGAGGCAGCACAGTATGTCTACCTACACCTCCATCTTGGCCAGAAGTATTCTTACATGTTTAAACTTGAGTCACCTTTAAAGTGCTCCCCATTTAATGCAATATACCCATCTAGACATTTTCTCCACTGTTCAAAACAGTTTTGAACTCATTAATTTTGATGCCTTTTAGTGCTGCTGCTGTTTTTTGTTTCACCTCTCCCACATTAGCAAAAAGTTTTCCTCTGAGGACTTTTTTCCTCCAGGGAAACAACAACAAAAAAATCACTCAGGATGAGATTGGGTGACTATGTAGGGTGGGGCATGGGGGTCAGGCTATTGTTGGTCAAAAACTGCTTAACACTCAGCACGGTGTGGCCAGGTGTTTTTTAATTAAAAAAAAACATGATTAATATACAGGTGAAGGGTTATTAAAATAAAAGTTAAGAATGTTATAACCATATTTAAAATATGAGTTTTATTCATGCTGTTGGTTAATTGCCTTTATTTATTTTTTGAAAGTCAGCCCAAGTGATTCTCTGGCCCCTAAAAGCAAAAGAACTCAACGTGAATTCCCCATCATGAAATGGGCAAATTCATTGAAAGAGTCTTCAAAAAAACTCACTGAAGCCAAACGCAGCCTCTCACAACAATGCCAGCAGGTACACTGCTACAGATGGGTTCCTAGAACACTCACCTAGCAAGAAAAGCCTGTACCACAAAGGGCCACCCTCCAGAAGATAATTCTGGGTTTCTTTTTGGTCCCCCCTCATGTAGTAGGCTGGGCGCCTAACTTTGAGCAACACTGCCAACTCTTCTGTAGGATGTTGAATGAAAAACCACGTTGCAGGCAGTGGTGTAGGCACTGCAGTGTACTAGCACAGGCTTTGTGGCTAGACTACCATGGCTCCACCTACCAGTTTTGTGACCCTGGGCAAGTTATTTATTTATTTTTAAATATTTTATTTATTTATTTTTAGAGAGAGGGGAAGGGAGAGAAAAAAAGAGGGAGAGAAATGTTGATGTGTGAGATGTATCGACCCGTTGCCTCTTGTACACTCCCACCTGGGAACCTGGCCTACATCTCAGGCATGTGCCCTGATTGACGGCAATCAGTCCACTGAGCCACACTAGCCAGGGCTGGGCAAGTTATTTAACCTATCCAGTTTCTTCATCTATAAGCGAGAGGTAATAAAAACTCCAACTCACAGAGTTGTTGTGAAGATAAAATACGTTAATACATGCCATGCACTTAGAACAGTGTCTTGCTCAGTAAAGAATGTCAAAAAAAAGAAACAAATCACCGAGGGCAGCCTCCCTTAGAAAGGTAGGTACCAGGTGAATGGCATAACTTTTCTTGAGGACAGAACTTGATAAGATCTTAGTGTTTTGAGAATTTAATAAAGGCGTGTCCCATGCCCAGACAAAGGTCATGGGTGAGTCACGGTGGTTCTCGATCTGTGAGAAGGTAGAACCTGGAAGCAGTCCTTTTCCAGGGCTGTTGGTGCCATTTTGGTCTTGGGACATGCTGACTACATGAACATAAATGAAAGGAGCTATAACCTCCGAGAATAAAGGTGAGGCCCCTCTGCAGTCTGAGATGGCCGTCACCTTGGGTAAACAAGCATCTACAGAACCTTGCAGGATAAGACTGCAACAGTGGCACCAGGAAGCAGAGGCACACAATAGCAACTGTGGATTGACCAGACTCATTTCCTTTGTGCTTGGCCTCTGGAGAACTCGGGAGACTCAGTCCCTGGAGTTCCTGGACAATTCAACTGGAAGAAGCCTCAGCAAGTCACTGCTGGTCCTCTTACTAATGAGGCAGATTGTTTTCAAATGGACCTGGGATTTAATTTAGAGGTATGAGTAAGTGACAATACAAAGAAGTCACTGCCATTGAAAGAAGTTTATTGCTTACAGCTCCCCAAAGCAGGAGGCAGGAAGGCAGGCCATGCCGGGCCACAGGGAGAAGCACTAGGCTTAGTAAGGAGGCAGAAGGAATAAGGGTGAGTATGGCCTGAGCCTTTGTTGTGGTTTCTGAGGGAAGGAATGAGTAAGGCAGGAGAGGCAGCTTGACCAAGTTTAGGATTGGATAGTTTGAGTAGTGTTGGCAGGCTTCAGGCTACAAGGATGGTCTTCAGGTGTCCAGTACCTGGTCCTGGGATGATTTAAGTCAGGGGGAATGTTGATTTGGTTTACCAAAGTCAGCTAAAAGGGGCAGTTGGGGCTACAGCCTCTGGGTTGTTTGGCTGGTATATGCAACCCCTGCTCTTGGCCATACTGTTTACTCTCTGTAGGAATGAGCTGGCCTTGGGAGGGGCAGTCTCTCCATGATTAACAAAGCTTCAAGATATCAAGGCCTCATAAAGTACAGAAAATAAAAACATGCTTAATACACAGGTGAGGGGTTATTAAAAGAAAAGTTGAAAATGTTATGACTATATTTAAAATCTGAGTTTTATTCATGCTATTGCTTAATTGCTTTCATTTATTTTTTGAAAGTCAGCCCAAGTGATTCTCTGGCCCTTAAAAGCAAAAGAACTCAACACAAAGGAGAAGTACTCACCCAAATATCCTTCTTTCACTTCTTGTGTCAGTGGCTCATTCCCAACAAACGTATCATCCTGCAGGTCTGCCTTCAGGTCCAGAAAGCCCCCAGCCCAGTCCTCGGCTCCAACTGTCCCCACAACGCCATGGCCCTGCCCAGGAAAGGAGACAAGCAGGGTCAAAGCAGGGACAGCTGCATTCCTGTAGGAACACTTGGCCCGTTGCTCCAGGCCTGACACTCACCCTGCGGAGGTCAGCGCTGATCCCACTGGAAGACAGTTCCATGTTGAAGGATGTCAAGTCATGTTTGCTTGTGCCTAAGAAAAAAGGAGAGGAGAATGGGCTGAGGTGCAAGGAGCAGGAAAAACAGTGATATTCAGTAAAGGACAAAGAGAGAAACATAGCATTTGCAAGATAGAAAGAGCATGAACTTTAGAGTCAGACAGACTGGGGAGTGGATTATGCTTGGAGTCTCAGTGAAACTCAGCGAACCCAGATGGGTATCCAGTTACTCCAATCAGCATGCCAAAGATGCAGCACTTGATTTCTGTTCCTACTCAGACTTCCCACTTCAGTGGATGGATGCCACCCTGACCCACCTGGTGAGCCATGCTAAAAACCTAAGAATAGGGACTTCCGCCAAGATGGAGGCATAGGTGGAAACACTGTGCCTTCTCCCACAACCAAGTTTGAATACAACAAAAGTTTAGTAAACAAAGACACAGCCAAAGAATGGAAAATTGAACTAGACGGAAGTCCGACAACAATGAACCGTTCAACCAGGATGGTAAAAGGGGCGGAGCCAGCAGTGGAGCAGGGTTGGGCAGGAAGGATCCCCCGACCCAGGTGACCCAGGCATACAGGCAGCCGGGGTAGCATTGCGGACCCAGTGAGGGTTTGGGGCAGGCTGAGCACGGTCACACATTCGCGCCCAGATAAACCAGCAGAGATGTGAGCAGTGAGACGGACCCCTGCAGGCCCTAGTGGCAGACTGTGCAGGCCCCAGCAGCTAACCGCTCAGGCCCCAGCCGTGAACCCAGTGAGGGTGCGGGGCAAGCTGACCTTGGTTGCATATTCGTGCCTGCAGATAAACCAGCAAAGGAATGAGCAGTGAGATGGACCACGTGGCCCTGGCAGTGGGAGGAAGCAGACCAGATGGCCATTGCTTTCCTTTGACCCCACCCCCATATATAGCATCACAACCTAGCCACTGAGTTGCCCAGCCCTGGTGAACACCTAGGGCTCCACTCCTCATACACAACAGGCACGAACAGTCCAAAATATGACTCAAGAAGAACTCAAAGCCCCAGAGCCGATAACTCTAAGCAAAAAAGAAATAGTGAGCCTCTCAGATGCACAGTTCAAAACACTGGTGATCAGGATGCTCACAGAACTGGTTGATTTTTGTCACAAATTAGAGGAACATATGAAGGCTAAACTAATTGAAATGAAGGGAAATGCACAGAAAACCAATAGTGATGGGAAGGAAACTGGGACTCAAATCAATGGAGTGGACCAGAAGGAAGAACAAAACATCCAACCAGAAAAGAATGAAGAAACAAGAATTCAAAAAAATGAGGAGAGGCTTAGGAACCTCCAGGACATCTTCAAATGTTCCAACATCCAAATTATAGGGGTACCAGAAGGGGAAGAGGAATAGCCACGAGTGGAAAACTTATTTGAACAAATAATAAAGGAGAAATTCCCCAATCTGGCAAAGGAAATAGACTTCCAGGAAATCCAGGAAGCTCAGAGAGTTCCAAAGAAGTTGGACCCAAGAAGGAACACACCAAGGCACATCATCATTACATTAGCCAACATTAAAATGAAGAAAAGAATCCTAGAAGCAGCAAGAAATAAGGGGACAGTCACCTACAAAGGAGTGCCCATCAGACTGTCAGCTGATTTCTCAAAAGAGACCTTACAGGCAAGAAGGGGCTGGACAGAAGTATTCCAAGTCATGAAATCCAAAGACCTACATCCAAGATTGCTTTATCCAGTAAAGTTTTCATTTAGAATGGAAGGACAGATAAAGTGCTTCTCAGATAAGATCAAATTCAAGGAGTTCATCATCACCAAGCCCTTATTATATGAAATGCTAAAGGGACTTATATAAGAAAAAGAAGATAAAAAATATTAACAGTGAAAGGACAGCAAACACACAGTTATCAACAACCACACCTAAAACAAAAGCAAACCAAGAGGACAGCTAGATCAGGAGTGGAACCATAGAAATGAAGAACACATGGAGGGTTAGCAACAGGGGAGTGGGAGGAGGAGAAGGGGGGAGAAGGCACAGAAAATAGCATAGACAGTAGGTAGAAAATAGATAGGGGTGAGGGCAAGAATAGTAGGGAAAATATAGAATCTAATGAACCTGAGACACATGGTCATAAACTAAAGGCAGGGAATGGTGGGGGAGGTGGTGTGCAGGGTGGAGGGGAATGAAGGGGTGGAATAGAACAACAACTGTAATGGTATAATCAATAAAATATATTTTTTAAAAAACCTAAGAATAATGCTTGATTCTTCCCTGTCTTCCTCTTCTATCTCCAATATATCATTAAATCATAGTGGTTCTATCTTCTAAATACATTGGAATAGTCTGCATTGCTACCAGAGTAGTCCAAGCCAATCTTGTCTTTTCCCTGACTAATGTGTTAATTTACTAATTTGGTCTCTGACTCCATTCTTTGTCCATGCCTTTTTTCCATGGAGCAAGCCAGAGTAAACTTTTTAAAAATAGGTATATCAGACCAATCTTTCACTTTCTTAAAAATACTTCATTAGTTCTCATTGCTCTTTAGACAAAAATTCAAAGTCCTGTTAAGGCCTCGAATGTCCCTGCCTATCTTTCCAACTTTTCTTCTCCCTTACTCACCATATTCCCATAACTGACCTTTCTTTCTATTCCTCCAGTATGCCTTCCCCATCTCTGAGCCATAACACCTGCTCTTCTCTCTGACTGAAATGCCCTTTGCCCACATTCTTCACATGGCTGCTTGATTCTCATCTTTCATGTCTTATTTAAAAGTCATGTCATAGTGAATGTTACCTCATCTAAAAAAGGCATCTTCCTTGAAAAGTCTATCTAAAGTGGCTTCCTCCAGTTAAGACTGTCTCATTTTCTTTTTCTTTTACAGAAGTACATGGGAAGAAACCCATAATCCAGGCTTAGGGACCAGTGAGAACTTGCCAGAGGAAGTGACATCTAACCTAAGACCTAAAGAATGAGTAAGGGCAGGTCAGGAGATAAGATAAAGGCTACAGATAATAAGAGTTACAATTTAATGAGTGCCTACAAGGTACCAAGCAATTTGCTAAGCAGTTGTTAGGGGCTGAATTGTGTTTCCTAAAAAAGGCATGTTGAGACTTCCAGTCAAGATGGAGGAGTAGGCAGACACTCTTTGCTTCCTTGCACAACCATAGAAAGAATTACAACTAGATCTCAAAACAAATAACACTCAGAATCATCAGCAAATTGAGCTGTATGGAAGTCTGACAATCAAGAATTTAAAGAAGCCACATTCATCCAGAGGAGTAAGAAGGGTGGAGTCGTGAAGACTGGCTGAGAGGTACGCAGGTGCAGTGTGGTGAGGAGAAGTGATAGTGGTGGCAGAACAGATGAGGCCACATTCACATATGGTGGATAAAATTTAGAAGGAATAACTTGGGAGTGAGNAGATAAAGGCTACAGATAATAAGAGTTACAATTTAATGAGTGCCTACAAGGTACCAAGCAATTTGCCTAGCAGTTGTTAGGGGCTGAATTGTGTTTCCTAAAAAAGGCACGTTGAGACTTCCAGTCAAGATGGAGGAGTAGGCAGACACTCTTTGCTTCCTTGCACAACCATAGAAAGAATTACAACTAGATCTCAAAACAAATAACACTCGGAATCATCAGCAAATTGAGCTGTATGGAAGTCTGACAATCAAGAATTTAAAGAAGCCACATTCATCCAGAGGAGTAAGAAGGGTGGAGTCGTGAAGACTGGCCGAGAGGTACGCAGGTGCAGTGTGGTGAGGAGAAGTGATAGTGGTGGCAGAACAGATGAGGCCACATTCACATATGGTGGATAAAATTTAGAAGGAATAACTTGGGAGTGAGCAATCACAGCCCCAGGCACAGACCAAGGTCCAGTGCCAGGAAGATAAATCCCCATAACTTCTGATTATAAAAGCTAGTGGGGGATTGGGCAGTAAAGAAACTGCTGGATTTTCAGGACACTCAGTTAAAGGGTCCACACAGACTTAGAATGAACACAAACTCACCCACTCTGGGATTCAGCACCAGAGCAACCAGAGCAACAGCTGGAAGGGCACCAGTCACATATGGGAAGTGGATGGAGTGACTGGAAATGGGGCGAGTGCTGGGCAAACCTCTAGAAGCTAGGCAGTGGCACTCTTCCCTCTCTGAGCCCTGCTCCCACACAGAGCCACAGAGCTATGAAACAAGTTGCCTTGCCCTAGTGATTAACTAAGGCTCTGCCCCACACAATTTACAGGTGCCTTTTTTTTTTTAAGAAAAGATTTTATTTATTTATCTTTAGTGAGATGGGAAGGGAGGGAGAAACAAGGAAAAACACATCAGTGTGTGGTTCCCTCTGGTGGGCCCCCTACTAGGGCCTGGCCCACATCCAAGGCATATGCCCCAATTGGGAATCAAACCAGCAACCCTTTGGTTTGCAGGCCGACACTCAGTCCACTGAGCCATACCAGCCAAGGCTACAGGTGCCTTTTCTACAACAGGCCATGCTACTAAGACAGGGAGTCAAAGCAGTTCTACCTCATACACAGAAACAAAACAGAGAGACTGCCAAATTGAGGAGACAAAGAAAGATGGCCCAAATGAAAGAACAGAATGAAACCCTGAGGGGAAAAAGCCCTAAATGAAACAGAGATAACCAACCCATCAGATGCAGAGTTCAAACACTGGTGGTGATCAGGATGCTCAAAGAACTGAGTATGGATGACAACAACATAAAGGAAGAAATGAAGGTTACACTAAGTGAAATAAAGAAAACTCTACAGGGAACCCTCAGTGGAGTGGGGGATGCTAGGATTCAAATCAAGGATTTGGAACATAAGGAAGAAATAAGCATTCAACCAGAATAGTAAAAAGAAAAAAGAATTCAAAAAAGTGAGAATAGTATAAGAACTCTCTGGGACACCTCCAAACATACCAACATCTGAATCATAGGGGTGCCAGAAGAAGAGGAAGAGCAAGAAATTGAAAACTTATTTGAAAAAATAATGAAAGAAAACTTCCTTAATTTGGCAAAAGAAATAGACATACAAGTCCAGGAAGCACAGAAAGTCCCAAACAAGTTGGACCCAAAGAGGACCACAACAAGACATCATAATTAAAATGCCAAAAGTTAAAAATAAAGCGAGAATATTAAAAGCAGCAAGAAAAAAGCAGAGAGTTACCTACAAAGACATTCCTATTAGAATGTCAGCTTATTTGTCAAAAGAAACTTTGCAGGCAAGAAGTATTCAAAGTGTTGAAAATCAAGGACTCACAACTTAGATTACTCTGTACAATAAAGCTATCATTCAGAGTGGAAGGGCAGATAAAGTGCTTCACAGACAAGGTAAAGTTAAAGGAGTTCATCATTGCCAACTCATTATTACATGAAATGTTAAAGGGGCTTATTTAAGAAAAAGAAGATGATCAAAACTGTGAACAGTACAAGGGTGACAAATTCACAGCTATCAACAACTGAATCTAAAAAAGCAAACTAAGCAAACAACCAGAACAGGAACAGAATAATAAATATGAAGATTGTTAGGAGGGTTATCAGTTGGGAGCTGGAAGGGTGAGAGTGGGGGAACAGGTATGTGGAATAACCAGCATAATTGGTAGGTACAAAATAGACAGGGAATGTTAAGAATACTATAGAAAATGGAGAAGTCAAAGAGTATATGTGCATGACCCATGGACATGAACTAAGTTGGGGGGTTGCCAGAGGGAAGGGGGTACCAGGCAGAGGGGCAAAGGAGGAAAATTCGGGACAACTGTAATAGCATAATTAATAAAATATATTTTAAAAACTTGTTGAAGTCCTAACCTCTAGTACTTCAGAATGTGAACTTATTTGGAAATAGGGTCTTTAAGAGACAATCAAGTTAAAGTTGGGTCATTAGGGTGGGCCCCAATCGAATATGACTGGTGTCCTCATAAAATGGGAAAGGTGGACACAGAGATAGATACATACAGAGAGAAGATAATATGAGGACATGCAGAAAGAAGGCGGTCATGTGACTGAAGCAATTCAGTACAAGTCCAGGATTGCCAAGGATTACTAGCAAACACCGGAAGCTGGAAAAGGCAAGGAAGAATTTCCCTTCTAGAATTGTCAGAAAGAGCATGGCCCTGCTGACCCCTTGATTTTCATATCTACCCTCTAGAACTAAGAGATAATAAATTTCTGCTGCTTTAACCACTGTTTTTTTGTACTTTGTTATAGCATACCTAGGAAATTAATACAACAGTTAAACCCTACAATTCTGTGAGATTGGTATTATTGTCCCCATATAACAGAGAACAACAAGCCTCAGGGAAAACAACGTGTCTGAGGTCATACTGCACAAGAGTGGATTCTTGAGTGGATCTGCCTGGTTCTACTATATCCACCACATTGCTTCTTGAATTCTCATGTTTCCCCTTCCTGGACACAGGACTGAAGTAGTTCAGCAAGATATGGAGGCTGGGCCAGAAGTCACCAGAGTGCTGAACTGAACACCAAGGCTGTGTCCTCGCAAAAGGGCATTTCCTGTGGGAACCATGTACCTTCCTGAAGACTAGGCTTCCTGGGGAAATACCTTCCCCATAGCCAGTACTCCATCTGGTAATGCCAATCAAAATCTTCTCTTATACTGGAGCAAGTAAGAGGACCTATGGAAGCCCACTTGCCCATCTTAAGTAATTTGAGTCCTAGGAAAAGTGAAAACGAGCGAGCTCAGTCCATTTACAGGGCTCAGCTGACACCAGCAAGACAAAGGTCAGTTTGGGGCCCCACCCTGAACCAAGCTAAATTTCAAGAAGATAGAATTTCAGAGGGAATAGAGGTTGCTCCTGAATTGCCATCTTCTAAATTCCTACTCAAGGTCTTTTTTTTTTAGGAGAGCTCTTAGCTCACTGTTTGAGTAGTGCTTCTAACTACTATTCAATGTGTCTCTAACCTAATATCCCAAGAAGAGTTTCTGTATACGATCTCCTGAACTCTCTCTCCAAGGTCTACCACTCACCCTCAATGACATAGATCTTCTTTTGCAGCTCAGTGAATAGATCTTTAAGCTTCTCAAATGTGTCCAGAATCTTTACAAAGTCTTTAGTGGGTGTTGAAGCAAATTTGTGGAGTGTCTCCTGACTTTTTTTGGTCTCAAAATGCTTTCCGATCTGTGAGGGAGAGAAGAATGAAGTGCTGACATCCTCAGAATCTCAGACCAGTTTCCTACTATTTTCATAAGACCATGGCCCCAAGGAGAAAGGGAATAGGGTTCAAGAATAGGAGAGGGAAGATGAGATGTAGAAAGAAGCCAGAGGCTTGGGGCCAGGGGCCCATACCCCAATGATGTAGCGGATGATGTCTTTGGCCACGTCAATGTTGCCACTGTCAGTGGCTTCCCCATCAGTGATGATGATAAGCACTTTGGTGGCATCTGGACGGGCTCCGAGCTCCTGCTGGAATACCCGGGTCCTACATCCAGGGAGAAGGAATATGAGAGACTCCCCCCAAATCATATGAAGTCTCCCCCACTGCTTCCCTCTTTTCCTAAGTCATTGCCCTGCTAATTATGCAAAAGCCTTTCTCACATTCCTCAGTAGCTATTCCCAGCCTTCCAAGTTCTCTACTGGACCTCCTTCCTTGCCCTTGCTGCCACACCTCTCCTAAACCAGTATCTTAACTGAATTCTGAGTAGTCAGCAAGACTCTGTCCCAGAGTCTATGGGTGGTAAGGGGGAGATTTTGTAAGGGGAAACTCAGCTTCCTACCCTCCATTTCAATCACATGGCAACTATCACTTCAATCTGATATGTTGGTGATTTAGGTAAGATTTCAATAGAAAAAAATGAGTCCCATGGCCAAAGAAAACTGGAAAGTCACTTGTCCAGAGAAAGCTCATATGGCACTTTCTCTGCCACCCCTACCACCCCAGGCTGCCTGTAGATCTCTGCTACAGCAAGTTTCCTAGGGATGTGAAATAGCTAATTTCTGTTTTGGTCTTCTCTCAAACTCACATGACATGAGTTCCTCGAGGAAAGGACTGTGTTTGATTTGCTGCTGTATCTCTGGCTGATGACCCAGAGTAGGTGCTCAGTGCATGTAAAATAATAAAAGGAAGGGAGGACTGAATACTAGACGAGCCAACTCTCTCAATTCCTGCCCTGTCCACAGCCTCCTTATGATGCCAAATAGGTTGCCCACAGCTTTTGCTGGGACAACAGTTGTATTTGAACCATCTGATCCTTCTCTCCCAACCCCACAGCTAACCCAGATGGACAGTCGATGCAAGAGCAGCCAATTCACAACCCTTGCCTATGACATGACCTGCCTTAGGAGTGGAAGCTGAAAGCCATATGGAGAGGCCACAGTGGCAGGTGGAGGAGAGATAGAGAAAGGAGGGCTGAAGAGTTACTTGAAAGCTGCCAAAGACGAGGAGCTCTGGTGGGCAGGGCCAGGAACATCTGCTGTCAAGACCTCTAGTTCTGTCTTGGATGCAAAACGTTTCTTCCTTCTTCTTCTTCTTTTAACCCATAGATTTGTTTTGAAAACCTCTTACTTTTATTTTTACTTTATTTTATTTTTTAGCATTTTATTTATTTAATTTATTTTTATTCTCACCCGAGCACATGCTTATTGATTTGAGAGAGAGAGGAAGGAAGGAAGAGAGAAAAGGAAAGACACATCAATGTGAAAGAGATTGATTGGTTGCCTTTCACACATGCCTGACAGGGGAATGAACCCACAACCTAGGCAGGTGCCCTGACCAGGAATTGAACTTGCGACTTCTCCATTTATGAGAGGACACCCAGCCAACTGAGCCACATCAACCAGGGCTTTCATAGATTTTTTTAAAAATTGATTTTAGAGGGAGACAGAGAGACAGATAGAAACATCAATTTGTTGTTTTACTTATTTATGCATTCATTGGTTGATTACTGTATGTGCCCTGACCAGTGATTGAACCTGCAACCTTGGCATATGGGGCGATGCTCTAACCAACTGAGCTACCTGCCCAGGGCCAGCAAAACATTTCTTTAACCTCCCTCCACACAGACATGGCATATTATAGGGCCTGTTCATGGATTTCCACCCCATTTTAAACCATCTCATCTGCATTTTTCAATAGCCTCCTAAATGGCCCCCTTGCTTCCATCCCTGGCACCTCCACAGTCTAATATCTACCCTGCAGCCAGAAGGATCCTTTAAAAATATAAAGCAGATCATCACTCCTCTGCTCCAAACCTCTGACAACTTCTCATCTTACTTAGAAGAAAAGCTCAAGCCCTGGCTGGTGTAGCTCAGTGGATTGAGTGCAGGCCTGCGAACCAGACGATCGAGGTTCGATTCCCAGTCAGGGCACATGCCTGGGCTGCAGGCCAGTTTCCGGCAGGGGGCAGTTCTCTGCAGGGGATGCACGAGAAGCAACCATACATTGATGTTTCTTTCCTCTCTCCTTCCCTTCCCCTCTAAAAAGATAAATAAATAAAACATTTAAAAAAAAAGAAAAGCTCAAGTCGTTACTACAGCCTCTAGCTCATCCACACATCCACGGTCTCTCTGATCTCCTTTTCCACTAGTTTCTTCCCTTACTTACTTCTCTTCAGCCACATCACTGGTTTCCTGGCTTTTCTTGGAACATCCCAAGCATCTCATCTCAGGGCCTTTGCTTTGTCCTCTGCCTGGAATGTTCTTCCCCCAGGTTTCCACAAGGTTTCCTCGCTTCCAACAAGTCTTTGTTCGAATGTAACCTTCCCTAATCTTTCTATTGAATATTGCTTAATTATTTAATCAAACGTATATCTCCTACTGTATTATCTAATTTACTTATTTATCTTGTTTATTGCATTTCTCTCACTTACTAGACTATTAATTTCCAAGACAGCAGAGATTTTTCTTTGTTCTATTCCCTGCTATAGTCCCAGCACCTGGAACGTGGCAAACAACCACCTGCCAGACAAAGCCAGCTAATAGCTTGTTTTTAATGCTATCCATGAGCTAAAAAATTTTAAAAATATCTCTGTCTTTAAAGGGTTACAAAAACAAACAAAGAATAATATGCAACCAATACTGTATATAGCCAGAAAAACCTAAAATATTTACTATATGGCCCTTTACAGAAAAAAATTTGCCAGTTCCTAATCTGGAACACTGCCTGGCACACAGCCAGATGGTCAAGAAGTATTTATGAAATACATTTCCATGACTGCTCCCTTTTGCTTCCACATTTGACACCTTTCAGGGTGTCTTCCCATCCCGCGGTGACCTTTTCTCTAAGAATTGCGCCTTTCCCATGGAGAGGCCCTAGAATCTATGTTTGTGTCATGTGACTCTACGTCATAAAGTAGACCAAGGCCATAGCTGGGTGGACCCGTGGACACCTAACCCAGGCTTAGCCGATCATTTTCTCAACTGGAGGCTGGAATTCAGGTAGAGGAATCGAGGCTGCCATTTTTTCAGGGAACATCATTTAACTGTGTACCCACCAAAGCTGTCTACAAAGAAAAAAGAATGAAGTGAACATGACAGGTCAAGGGAGCCCCAGAAGGAAATATCTGGAAACACACATGGCAGAGCTTTGAGATGTGTGCCACACACATGTTTAAGTAATGCACATTCAACTGTACCTGCTGGGCAAAGAAATGAAAATGAGAGAAATAAGTGTAATAGTACAGGAGATCCTTCTGGCTATTTCTCATTCAACTTGAGAATATATACAGCGGGTACATGGTATAGGAGCCATAATTCTTATTCCTCAAACTGGGCTCAGTTTCCATGGCTAGTGTAATGTTTCAAAATAGGTATTTTTAAAACATACAGTATGGCCCCTCAGCATAACCCAGCTATGTTTGTTTAGGTCTCAATTTAAACACATTAATCTGATCCAACTTCAGGGAAATAAATTTCTGTAGTAAATTTAGGAAATTAAGATATGCTCATTTCCAGTGTGGGACATGAATATATTAAATTTTATGAACAATTCAAGGAATTCTTCAAGGATAATTTTGACTGTTTGTCCATGCACTGACTTCACAGCTGGTCCCCATCTACGAGGCGATTCTACTGAGGCTTCCATGGCTCACAATCACTTCCCAAGTCCTGGTTCTAGTCCATTGTGAGGCTGGCAATACTCTCTGCCCCAGAGGCTGATGAGCTATCCCTGCGATATCCCTTCAGGATTTATTTAGTCAATATAAAGTCAATTTCTGTTACTTATAGTTCAGAACCTGGACTAAAGTTGCTCCACTTGAATTCTTTTTTTTTAAGATTATTTGTTTACTTATTTTCAGAGAGGAGGAAGGGAGGGAGCAAGAGAGGAAGAGAAACATCAGTGTGTGGTTGCCTCTTGAGTGTTCCCTACTAGGGACCTGGCCCACAACCCAGGCACGTGCCCTGACTGGGAACCAAACTGGTGACCCTTTGATTTGCAGGCCTGAGCTCAGTCCGCTGAGCCCCAGCCAGGGCTGAATTCTTACAATAACCTTCCCCTTGCTGACCCACCTGTTGAGCTCTACATATCAACTTAAGGAAGCTAGTGCACACAGAACAACTGGTGGACGGGCTCTCTCCTGCAAAAGGGAACTCACGCAACATAGTTTATGGCACCAAAGGTGTTGGTCAACAGGCGCATGTGTTTCACGTTGGCCAGCAGAACATCAGGGTCCTTCAGCTTCAAATAATCCAAGAAATTAAATTCTGTTTTGTAGGTCGTAGAAAACTGAACAGCAGCAAACTGTAAGAATAAAGAAGAAATGGAACCGTATACATCCCTTCTCACTTGTCTGCTCCAATCATTACTTCTTATTAGAAAATTTTTATTTATTGATTTTAGAGAGAGAAAGAGAAAGATCAGTTTGTTGTTCCACTTATCTATGCATTCATTTGTTCTTCATGTGTGTGCCCTGACCAGAGATCAAACCTGCAACCTTGGTAATTTGGGAACATGCTCTAACCTACTGAGCTACCTGGACAGGGTCTCCAGTCATTACTTCTTATCCAGGACCTGGGCAACCCCACTCCACATCCCTGGCCTCAAATCATTCTCCTTTTTTTCTTAATCCTCACCCAAAGGTTTTTTGTTTTTTTCTCCATTGCTTTCAGAGAGAGGGAGGGAGAGAGAGAAACATCAATATGAGAAAGAAGCATCAATTGGTTGCCTTCTCATACATGCCCCAGCTGGGGATCAAACTTACAAACTGGGTATGTGCCCTGACCAGGAACTGAACCTGCAACTTTTCAGGCTACGTGACAATGCTCCTACCAACTGAGACACACTAGCCAGGGCTCAGATCATTCTTTTGAAAATAAACAAACACCAAAATAAAATTAAATAAACCTCTGCCCCTTTATGTAGTACTGTCACTGGGCTTAATTTCTCTGGGTCTGTCTGCCTCACCAACAGGAAGGGTTCCCAGTAGCCATAATTCTGCTGAGTGACCCTGCTAAATAGGATACAATTTGTTTGGCCAAAGACAGCCACCCGACTAAGGCTCGGCCAGTAATAATGGCCAGTAATAACTTTTCTCTGAGAATCTGGGATTTGCAGTGGGAAAGGTTAGTTGAGAGAAAGATTAAGAGAGAAAAAGAAACCTCCTGAAACTTGAACATGTGAACTTAAGAGCTTTCCACAGGCCCACGTGATCCAAAGAAGCCGAGGGAGTCATTCTACAGAAAGAAAGAGAAGAGGGAAGCAAAAGCCAAAAAGAAACAGAAATGAGAACTAGAGAAAATTTCAGAAGCTTTCTACTTCTTGGTTCTTGTCCCTTCTAGAGGTCCAATTATAGCCATGCCCTTAGCTTCTGGAGACACCTCTTACTAAATGTTCCTTTTATGCCTTAAGCTGATTTGGGTAGACACCTATTGCCTATAACCAGGAATCTTAACTGTTATATTTACCTGGTAGGAAGAGTTGCTGAGTTTCTTCATCACATCCTTCATGAAGTCCAGAATTTTCTGAAATTCATATTGCTGCAAGCTCATTGAGCCATCAAACAGAAATACCAGGTCCACGTTGCCCTTCAGACATTCTACAGAGGCCAGACACAAAGGGACTTGGTAAAGTGTCTCTGATGGCTGGCCTGCTTGCACTGGTTCCCGTGTATGCGCAGCCAGTTGGAGGTATTTTTACCCACTGGATCCCAGTTCCTTACCTTGGTAACCAGGACGCCCTTGCAGCACAGGACCCTTCAGATTCTGGTGGAAGAGGTAACACAGGCCACTTAGATAGATATTCTGGTCACATGTCCGAGACAGCCCAGGGTCACAAGCCTGAAGGAAACAAAAATAAAAGGGTCACAGCTTCCTCTTGCTATGTTTTTTGGGTATTATCAGTCAAGAACAAAAACCTTCATCGTCTCCTGACCTCACACCTTACATCCAACTGATTATTGAGCCAAGGTACTTCTGCCTCCAGGCTTCTCATATCAAATCTCCTTCTCTACTACCAATATCCTATGCCAATGGATGCTCACTGCCTAGAGGATGAAATCTAAAATCCTTAGTCTGGCATTTATGTTGTTTACAGCCGGGCACTGTCCTGCATTTCCAGGCCCATCCCTTTCCTTCCCAATCTCACGTTCTGTGTTTAACCAAATTGAATTACTCACTATCCCCAGGATATACAATGATGTGCCTTTCATTTATGGCTTATCTTTCCTTCCAGACTGCAATTTCTTGAAATTCAGGGCTCATGTCATAATCATCTTTGTATCTCACTCCCCTTTCCCCATCATAACCTAGCACAGTGTGTGCCATATAATAGCAGCTAAGTAAACAAGCTCCAATTAAATACAATCAATATTTCACTCAGTCTTCTACTTCTCATGTAGCTGTCACATGCTGCCGGGATGACTTGTAAAGAGCAATAGACTTGGAATCAAATGGGAATTTGATTCAAATCCTGGCTCTACCTCTTTAAAATCATGTAACTTTGGCCAAGTCTCTCCCCCTTGGCCCTGTTTTCTCATACGTAAAATGTGTACACTAATTCTTAACTCGCCTGTCTTGAGGGCTAAGAAATAAAGCAATGTGCCCTGGCTGGTGTAGCTCAGTGGATTGAGCAGTGGCCTGTGAACCAAAGGGTCACCAGTTCGATTCCCAGTCAGGGCACACGCCTGGGTTAAGGGCCAGGTCTCCAGCCGGGGCCACATGAAAGGCAACCACGCATTAGTGTTTCTCTCCCTCTCTTTCTCCCTCCCCTCCCCCTCTTTAGAAATAAAGAAATAAAGTCTTTAAAAATGACTTTCTTGAAAATAAAAAAGAAATAAAGCAATGTTTTCCAAATTTTAGGCATTTGTGTACAACATCACAATTTCTGCCCTATGGTATACCATTCATATTATTGTTTACTTGAAATTTTATTTACTTTAAATTTACTTTAAAAAAACTTAAGCCTTACCCTAAGCAATACAATCTAAGAAATCATGAATTTGATGTGCTTGTGTATTTTTCTACTAATCTATTAAATAAATATATAACGATCAAAACATTAAGTTTGTGCACCACCAAAAATCATCTTGAATATCAATTGTTAATAGGTATATAATATTTGGAAGAAAACTTAGGTAAGTCAGGTCTTGAAAATAGCTAGCTCATACTTTGTTCTCAGTAAACACTAATTGAATCTGAATCTCTCTGATGCCTTTAATCTTCTACAGGATCTTTAATCCATTTTTCCCTTTCATCTTTTCAATCTGTTTACTAGCATTGAGCTTTGTAGGCTCTGACACCACTCTACACAAAACTCTTACCAAAAGGCTTCCATCTGTGGGGTCTGTCGCCAAGGTCATTCCCAAGTACTTAGAAGTGTAGTTGGAACCTGTAGACACCGTAAGATTGATTGGTCTGGAGGGATTTAGGCAATCCAGGTGTGGTGGGGCTAACCTCAGTTTCCCTGAGACACAACTGCCCCCAGCTCCCTCACCAGTTACTCACCACTCAGGCTCACCGGCAGGCAGTGTCCAGTGTCAGGCTGGCACTGATAGAGGTTTCCTGTGCTGTTCCCCTCACCTGGAGCTCCCACAACAACCCTGATGAGAAATCTCACTTGTGAGATGGAGTTACCTAGGTCTTCACCTTCCCACCCCTACCTAATAAGGGGTTTCCGACCCCCTACCAGGGATCTCAAAGCAATACAGCCATTCTCCTTTGGGTCGCTGCCAATTCCTTCCCTATCGAATGCCTGGTAAATCATCCAATATGTCAGAATTCTAGAAAGTTAAGGATTTTTTCCACCTGAAGTCTAGAAAAACTGAGGATATGCCCAGAGAATATGCCAGAATGTTATAACTATTCAATCAGTCATTAATTCAAGACTAATTTATGGCATAGTTACTATGTGCTAGGCTTGGGGTGGGGGGACCAGGAAGGAATTCACTGTCTAGTTAGAGAGGGACTCAAGAATCTAGGAAGTATTACCAAGTGTTATAGGGGCTGTGGTGTTTCCCTTTCTATTTCACATATGTGGCATTTTAACTGTAAATGGCCCTCATCCTACTATCTGATGGGTTTGCTCCTATTTCTGAGAAACCCCACCATGGACTCCTTGTGATCAGCTGGTTTCACTGGCCAGCCCCAGGGCTGGCATGGGGGCACCTCTTCTGGGGCTCTGAAGGGCAGGGAGGACCTGGGGCATCAGCTCACCGGTTTCCAACCTGCAGGACACGATACCCAAAGTGCCTCTCAGCGTGTGGGGAAGACAAATTTTGCACATGCCGCACATCCAGGTTGTAGCTGGAGGCCAGGGCTGAGGGAGACAAAAGGCACTTTAGCCATTTTCAGCCAGGGATCCCCCCAACTCCATGCCCAGTGTGCAGATTATCTGTCACCTACTTGCCCCAAAGGGACAGGCCAACTTCCAGGAACCAAGCCCCCTCCTAATCAGGCGGCCCACACCCAAGACACAGCTGCAACCAGCCTCCCTGGACTTCCCCTTGAGGGCCTTGGGTCAGGGAAATATGGAAGCAGTGACTCCCTACGACCCAGAGCTTGGCAGTCCCAGGGCCTGGGAAGGACACACTTCCCGTTTGGCCTCTCAACAAAGGAGGAAGGATGAGAAGGCAGAGGCCCCTGAGAAAGGAGCAGGCTGAAGGACCTCCCTGAGGAGATGGGGATGCTTCAAGGTGGGGTGCATCTCCCCACGCACTCATTTCTCCCTTGGGTCTGGGGCCCAGGCACCCAGAGAACTCAAATAATTAGCCTCAGGCTTCCTCCCACAGACTAACGGTTTCAAGATCCTCTGATCCCTGTGAAGCTGCCTCCTCATTCCTCTAATGCTCCATACTCCTCACCCCACCAGGGGCCAGTGCCTTCCTTAACCACTACATCTCAGATTCCCCCATCTCAGGCAGCCTAGGCATCATCTGCAAGCCCCAAATTATCCTTTCAGACCCTGAACTCCTTCCAGACAACAGGCTTATTACACAGCATCCTAGGATGTCAGAGATGAGGCCCCACCCTTTGTTCAGACGAAGAGACTGAGGCCCAGAAAGGGGAAAGGACTTGCCTAAGATGGCACAGAGAGCTGCCATAGGAGGAACCAGACCCCAGCCCAGCTCTAGGTACCCATTACCATCTGCCTTTTTTAGAGACTCACTCCCACACATTTCACTATTGTCATCTTTGTCTCCCTTCTGTGTCTTTGTCTCCATACCTCGCCTATGCTTTGGGTTCTTTCTTTCTTTCTTTCTTTCTTTCTTTCTTTCTTTCTTTCTTTCTTTCTTTCTTTCTTTCTTTCTTCCTGCCTTCCTTCCTTCCTGCCTTCCTTCCTTCCTTCCTTCCTTCCTTTCTCTCTCTCTCCCCTTCTCTCCCTAGGATTTCTGGGCTCCACATTACATGTACACAATTCCACCCTTAGCAGCTCCTCCTTTGTTCTTGGTCCATAAAGCCTTGCGGTTCCCTGGTCATGGACACATGTTGCTTCCCCTCCTCTCCTCCTTTGCTTACCGAAGAGAAAAGGCCCAGCGAGCAGCAGCCGCCTCATTATGATGACGCAGGAGTTCATCCTTCAAACAGCTGTCAGATCCTGACCCAGACTCAGTCTCAGAGGACCCTTGGGATTTGCTGGCAACCTAGGCAGGGTGAAAGAGGGAAATAATTATGCTCCGAGGCCTCTTGCAGTGGAACATTCTCACAGAGGCACCAGGCTGATGACACTGGGTGGTGGTAAAGGAGGGGTGATAGGAGTTGTGAAACCACAGGGTTCAGAGAGGAAGTGTAAGCAGGTTAGAGACATTTCCTGTGCCTGCTTGCATTTTTCACATCATCCAGCAGCAGACAAGAACTGCTGCAGCTTAGTCTTTACCCACTTATGAACTTCAGACTCTTTACAGTTCAGGGGAGGACTGGTCAAATAAAGTGTGGTACAACCATAATGGGATAGCTTTGTCTTAACATTAAAAGATGCCCACAACACACTGTGAAAGAAAAAGAGCAGGTTACAGAACAGCATATTTAGAAATTCATTTTGATTCTAAAAATAAAATAACAATACTCACAGAATGAGAGAAAATATTTGCATATTATATATTACGATATGGGACTCGATATGTTCTGATATGGGTATCTTGAATATATAAAGAGTTCTTGTAACTCAACAATAAAAAGACAACTCAGTTTTTTAAAGGTTTTATTTATTTATTTTTAGAGGGGAAGGGAAGGAGAGAAGGAAAGAAAAATCAACGTATGGTTGCCTCTCATGTGTCCCCTGCTGGGAACTGGCCTGTAACCCAGGCATGTGCCCCGACTGGGAATCAAACCACGAACGTGTGGTTCACAGGCCCGCGCTCAATCCACTGAGCCACACCAGCCAGAGCACAACTCAAGTTCCTAAGTGGGCAAAAAGTTTGAATAGACATTTGTCAAAAGATGATGTGCAAATGGCCACCAAGCACATGGAAAGATGCTCAACATCATTAGCCATTAGAAAAATAGAAATCAAAACCAAAAGAAGATACCATTTCATGCTCATAAAGATGGCTAGAATGAAAAAGAAAGAAAAATAACAAGTGTGAGAAAGAATGTGGAGAAATTGGAACCCTTGTGCTTTGCCAGTGGGGATGTAAAATGGTGCAGCCATGGTGAAAACATTTTGACAGTTTCTCCAAAAATAGAAATGGTAAACATAGAGTTACTATGTGATCTAGTAACTCCTGGGTATAGACCCAAAATAACTGAAAACACATGCTTATACAGAAACTTATATGTGAATTCTTATAGCAGCATTATTCATATCAGGAAAACTGGAAACAATGCAATGCCCATTTGACTGATAAATAGATAAACAAATGTGGTTTGTGCCCATACAGTGGAATATTATTTGGTCATAAAAAGGAATAAAGTACTGGTACATGCTACAACGTGGATAGACTTTGTAAATATTGTACTAAGTTAAAGAAGTCCGGCACAAAATGTCACATGTTGTATGATTTCATTTAAATGAAATGTTCAGAATAGGCAAATCTATAGAGACAAAAAGTGGATTAGTGGGGGTGAGGACGGGCGAAGTATGGAAAGAGGGGTGACTGCTAGTGGGTCTACGGTTTCTTTGGGGGGCAATAAAATGTTCTGGAATTAGATAGTGATGATTGTTGCACAACTTAATGAACTTGTTAAAAACCATGAATTGTACACTTTAAAGCTGTAATATTATGGTATGTGAATTATATCTCAAGAAATGAAAAATAGTTGAAATTATGTGTGTGCGCGGGGGTGTGTATGAGTGTAAAACGAATCCAAAAAGACACAACCAAACTCCAAACAGAGTAAGGCTTATACATTTCTTTATTGTCTGAAAAATGTTTTTACAATGAGGATGTAAAATGGGTAGTTTTGAAAAAACAACAATATTAAAAACACAACAGAATGGAGGAACTGCATCTGTTTATGGGAAAGTGGAAAGGATGTTGAGATTTTCTCTGTGTTGTAAGGAAAGCCTGCTCAACCTGAGAGGTTCCCCACCCCGGGGAAGGCTTTCGCAGGTACATTATTTGTAATCTACTGCCAGGCAGCTTCCACGTGCCAAGGTGGTGCCTGGTAATTGGATGAAGTCAGATGATCTTTTTCAAATTCAGTTAAAAGCAGATAGTTCAGAGCGACTCCTTTGATTCTCTGTGCAGCAGTTCCAATGTACATCTAACTAAGTTCTCTGTTTTGTTCTGAAATTACAAACATATAAATTTAAAAATTCAAAAGTTACAGAAGTATGTAGAGTCAAAGGATAATGACTCACCTCCTGCTCCTGAATCTCAAAAATAACCATTGGTAACAATTTAGAGCCACGGATTCTTTATGACACAAAATTGTTTGTTCTAGTTAACCATACAGGTTTGACCTGTTTGGAAAAGCTAATTATCTCACCAGAGAATATCTAACTCAGAATTAACAGTCAAATTAGCCATCTCCAGTGTGAAGGTTTTCCTTTAGGCCATCTTCAAAATTGGGATGCTTGAATTATCGCTTAAGTTTATAGAAGCTCTAAGCATACCATAGCAATGCCTGGGCTAAGAGGAATTCCAGAAATAATCTCAAAGTCTCTACTGCTTGGATTATAGGTAATATATATGTTTCAGCTGGCAAAGTATACTCATTTACATATTTATCATGTTCTGTTGAAGATGAAAAGAATACTTTTTTCTTGCTCCGGTTGAGGACTATGAAGCTGAGGAAGCTACAAACTACAAGTAAGCCCCAAAGATTCTGGAAATTAGTCAGGGGCTCAATGCACAGACAGCAGGAAATTCCCCTGAAGACTGGGGCTGCAGGACTCTCAGCCCAAGAGGCAGGGTGGCTGTCCTGAGGCAGGATGTGCCTTACACTCACACACTTCCTTAGTCAAAGCTGACTTCATCATATCTCAGACTGTCATTCTCCGAGGGCCCAAGTCCTCTGAACTGTCTCTCATTTCTATTCCTTTTGTTTGCAACTCCATCAGGTCTCAACAGAACCTTTCCTCAGTTGGCCGTCTGAAGAGAAGGTTCTATCTCTCACGTACTACCAAATTCACTGTGAGAAATCTGATCATCTCTCTCTTAGGCTTTAAAAACCTCTCATGATTCCCCTTTTGCACACACAAAATCAAGTTCAAGCTCATTGGCATGGCTTTCAAGAGCCTCATTGCTTTTCCATACCCCATGCTCTAACTTACAGAACTTCTCATCAGTGTTCAAATAGTCCAAGTATCCATAGATGAGTATATGAAACTTGAAGCACTGGTGGTCCTGGCAGCCCCTTCTAAGGAAAGCAGTTTCAGTAGGTGCTTTCTACGTGATGTCATCTTGGCATCATCAAATGAACAATATGAAGCCAATCCCGCTGGTCAGGTGATGGCTGACCGACCCAAAATTAATGTCCAGGGCAAAGGTAGCATGGATAGACTGAACTCTACAGATAGCAGCGATCTTCAAGATGGCTCAGTTACTCTGCTTACTATGAATTGTTCCATGCAAGACCATGAAAATGGACTCAAATGTATAATCTCATAGATGAATGACAAATGAGATCCTAGACTGGGGAGTTCTGGGGCATACGGAATCTGTGCATCTAAGACAGAGCCAGAAGTCTGGATACCTCAAGTCCCCTGTGTTCTTTGTAAAGTAAAATTATTGTAATAACATCTTATTTTTCTATAGATTTATCAATAAACAGTGAGAGAGAATTTTCTATTGTTCCACTTAAGAGGGTACACAGGATTTTGTGTCCAGCCATTTCTCATTGTCATCACTGGTCATTCCCTAGTCCAAAAAACCATCATCTTGTGCCTCCTGAATTTTGTGGCACTCCCCTAACTGCTCTTCCTGTTTCCATCCTTGCCCCAGCCACAGACTGTTCTCTGTACAGCAGCCAGAGGGATCCTTTGAACTATGTCAGACTGCGTCACATTCTTACTCAGGTCCTGCCATTGGCCATTTCATTCAAACTACAAAGCAAAGTTCTCAATGTGGCCCACAAAGCCTTAACCTATCAAACTTCTCATTATCTCTCTAACCCCGCCCTCTCTCTAGCTCACTCCTTTCTGGCCACTCTTTTTTATCATTCCAGCATACCTCTGCCTCAGGGCATTTGTACTTGGCTGCTGCTCTCTCACTTGACTTTCTCAAGAAAGCCTTATGGCTCCTGCCTTTATCTCCTTTAGATCTTTGATCCTTAACACTTAAAGACTTCTGTTTATGCTTTCTAATTTATTTATTCATCCAATTTATTGTCCATCTTCCCTACTAAAGTGTAAACTCCCCTGGGACATTAATATTATTTGTTGTTGTTCACTGCTCTATCCTCAGTACCTAAAAGAGTGCCTGGAGCAGAGTAGGTAAATACACTCAGTAAATATTAACTGAGTGAGTGAATGTTGCTTGGGGCTGCCTTGCCCTTGAGGACAGTTTGGAAACTTCTTGCTTTCCAAGGTCTAGGCTCTCAGAAGCAATAAGCTGTGACCCAAAAGGGAAAGGTTGGAGGAGTTAAAAGAAGGCCAAATTTCTAGAGTCAGAAATTTGCTTAATAAATATATAAAGATAAATAATAAGCTGGAGGCAGGTAAGCAACCAGTTGGTTCCTTCCATGAACGTAGAGAGAACTGACCAGATATAAATAAAGGGAGAATGGTGCAGAACTACAGAGAAGGAGACATGAGGGAGAAATGGTGAGGTCATCAAATGAGGAACAGTGGTAACTTGGAAGGCTGCCTCCGTTCCCAACAGCCCCTCTAGTCCTAGCCCACACATACTCTCATGCGGAACTCTTTCTCTCTTGTGGCTCTTGAACGAATAAAATGTAGAAAATCAGGGGTGTGACAGCAGTGAGCTTCTGGGCATACTTGGGGACCTGTGGGCCTCTGGTAGATGTGGAGTGCAACAGAAAAAGCAGGCCGAGGCTCCCTACCCCACCCCAACCCACCACGCTTGACTGCCTACAAACCTAGCATTAATCAGGTGTTGAGGTAAGAAACATCCAAACATGTGGAGAATTTGTATGAGTTTATTTGAGTCAAACTGACTACATATGCCGGGGAGCAAGATCTCAAATGCTCCAAAGAATAACAGTTTTGCAGTTTCTTTTGTGCATTTGAAATTAAGGCGTAAGTGCTAGCTGGTGTGACTCTTTCTCTCTTGTAGACGCAGTAGACTGAGTGCCAGCCTGTGAACCAAAAGGTCACTGATTTGATTCCCAGTCAGGGCACATGCCTGGGTTGCAGGCCAGGTCCTCCGTTGGAAGCATTCGAGGGGCAACCAATTGATGTCTCCCACACGTCCATGTTTCTCTCCCTCTCTTTCTTCCTTCCCCTCTCTCTAAAAATAAATAAATAAAATATTTTAAAAAAAGAAATTAAAGAGTGACCATAAGAAAGATCACACGGATAGTTAAGATTCTGTGCTCTCTACGGGTGATCTACTTTAGAAGGAGAGGTCTGGAAGGGGGCACTTCAATGGTGTGTTAACCTAAAGGCGCAGAAACCATGGAAGGGCTTGCTTAAGGTAAAAATAAGCTTTTTACTAAAGACGTGCAGGGCTGGGGCGTGACTACCCACCATTACTTGCTCAGTTAGGAATTAACGATCAGGTTGTCCCGTGAGGTTACTTGCCATAGAACCCCTGGTTTACACATAAGAGCAAAGTTCTCTCTTCAGATTCACACAAAAGATTTCCTGGCGCAAGTGCTGCTCATTGCCATCAACTGCCATCTCCTGGCCCAGGCTTCCCACCCACTGCTTCCTCCTGGGTACACTGCAAAGGCCACTTTTGTCAGGACGGTTCTGACACAAATATCTGTCACCACAGTGATCTTTCCCTTTCTTCCCACCTGCCTCAGAGAAGAGGAGAGGAAGTCACTAAAGCCCAGAGGGGCCCTGTGCCATTAAGGGACACACATAAGATTGAGGTCACTTAATTTGGAGGTTTGGATTTGCAGACAATAAAAACCCCAAGTCAAAGTTGAATAGCTAAGCACTTTATTAAGTGAGAGCAAAGTGAAAGCAAGAATCAAGATCATACATCACCAGGTGGGAAATCACCAACACCTGAAAACACACACTGGCGAATCCCGGAGACGGCATTCGGGGTCCGACTGGGAGCAGTTCCGAGCAAAGCGTTCTCCTCTCGAGTGAGATTCCCAAGTCTCACTTTGGGGGCTATGGTTAAATATGTTTTAGACAAAAGTGGCTATGCGCCAAGGGCCTTGTGTGACTTGACTAACCAACAGGTCCCTCTGGGAGAAGGGCCAGTTCTCCATGAAGAAACAGTTAAATATTAAAAGTACTAATCTCACCGGGGAGAAGGGCTAGTTCTCCCTGAGAGGCAGCATGCCGATATTTCATTCTTACAACAAAGGTCACAGCACAGGCACAAACAGGGAGGATTCTCAATGTCCCTTTAATCCACCAGGCCCACAGCGGGTGGGCTCGGAGGCCATCACCCTATTCCAAGGCTCTTATGATATCATGGCTAGGTGGGCCAGGGCATTCTAAAGTTCTGGAAAACTCCAGAAAATTCCCACAAAATTTTCTGAGGGAGGGCTGAGCTGAACACACCACAGGTAGGGATTTGCTAAGTGAGGATGGCACACCTTAAGTGTTCACATTTAGTCCAGTCCATGGGGCTCAGTTGTCATGGGGAGACCTCACTCCAGAGGCTCCATTTCCAGCTTCTAGGCATGTGATTAATTTTTGTGGTCAAAAGAGCATACAGCTCAGGACAGATACCCGGGAACCAGCTCCTGGCAACGCGTTTTGCCGTGTTGTGCAGATGATTTCTTCACCTCCTCTGGTCTTGGTTCCTTCCTCTGTATGTAGCTCAGATTTCTATGGGACTCACCAAGCTATGAGTTGAAATAGCGTCATATTGACCTTAATATTCCCGTGTTGTTGCCTTATTATTCCCACCTGCTAGGAAAAGATCTCTAGCTTCCTGCAAATTCCCACGTAACTTCAGAGAATCCAGTGGTATTTTACTTGTGCTCCACTTCCTGGCATGTGAGCCGCTCCTGCTCACACCTTGGCTATTGTCCTATAGCCAAGACCTGACATATAGCATTTTCTTTTTATTGTTGAAACCATTACAAATGTCACCCATTTTCCCTTTCCTTTGTCCACCTCCATCCAGCCCCCACCTGCTCTCTTCCCTGGCCATGGGCTATGCATAAGCAAGGCTGGGCACAAATAACAGCCCTCTTTTATTACATAAATTTTTTTATTACAAAATCGTAATCATGTAATTCTGTAACATAACAATATCACACTCAAGCATACCATATGACATTTTAGATGAACTGTTCAAATCGCTGTCTATCTTGTGCAAGACATTCACGTACCCTACCAACCATCCTCAACAGTGTTACTTCTGCCAGACTCTGTATGGCTAATCTCTTCACTTTCTTTCATTCATGTCCACACTCCCCTCTCCTCTGACAGCTGTCAGTTTGTTCCATGTATCCATGCCTCCGGTTCTATTTTGTTCATCAGTTTATTTTGTTAATTAGATTCCACATGTAAGTGAGATTATACGGTATTTGTCTTTGACTGACTTATTTCGCTTAGTGTAATGATCTCCAGGTTCATCTATGCTTTTGCAAAGGGTAAGCTTTTTTTTTTACAGTCGTGCAGTATTCCATCGTGTAAATGTACCATATCTTTTTTATCCACTCATCTACTGATGGGCACTTGGGCTGTTTTCAAATCTTGGTTATTGTAAATAATGCTGCTATGAACATAGGGGTGCATATATACTTTCTGATTGGTGTTTTGGGATTCTTAGGGTATATTCCCAGAAGTGGGATCACTGGGTCAAAAGGCAGATCCATTTTTAATTTTTTGAGGAAACTCCATGCTGCTTTCCACAGTGGCTGTACCAGTCTGCATTTTCACTAACAGTGCACTAGGGTTCCCCTTTTTCCACATCCTTGCCAGTACTTGCTGTTTGTTGATTTATTGATGATGGCCATTCTGACAGGTGTGAGGTGACACCTCATCACGGATTTAATTTGCATTTCTCTGATGATTAATGATATTGCACATTTTTTCATATGTCTATCAGTCATATGTATGTACTCTTTGGAAAAGTGTTGAATTGTATAAACACTTTATAAATTTTGGATATTACCTCCTTATCAGATGTATCCTTGGCACATATGCTCTCCCATTCACTGGGTTCCCTTTTCATTTTGTTGATGGCTTCTTTTGCTGTGCAGAAGCCTGTTAGTTTAATGGAATCCCATTTGTTTACTTTTTTCCTTTGTTTCTTTTGTCCTAGGAGATACAGATATAGCAATTCTTGACTGTTGGCCTCAAACCCGTGAAAATGCCAAAGCTGAAGGGAGACTGTGGTACAGTTGAGGAGACTCTCTCTGATTGTAGTTACATCGTGAGAGAGGTGTCCCCAGGCGCTATTTCTTGGGCTCCAGCGTGTACAGTCTAGTGAAGTTGCTCTTTCAGGTTTTACTTATGTTTCTTTTCTTAATCTGTCTCTTTTGAACCCTGGTTTATATTCAGGGGGCTGAGCCAGACATATACTTGAAAAATAGCCGCTATGTATGCGAAGGATCACTACTCACCCCTGACAACTAAGTCTTTGTTCCTGGATCAAGTTTATTCTGAGCCTCCCCCTGCACCCCCACCCAACTTCAGGAAGTTTCTCTGCTCCCTCTTGAAAAGGTTTTCTGTAGGGTCACTTTTGTTCATTCTCCAGGCATGCCCAGTCATTCTGAAACTTCAGGAGGGGCCTATACCTAAGTTTAGCCCAATACATATACCATGGGGATAACACTATGCCCAGTGTATTTTATTTGTTACATCGAGGAAAGAGAACTCCCTTCCATCACTCTACTCAGTGGGTAGAAAGAAAGCTACCTAGTCTTCTAAGTAGCTTGAGTTTATCTAGGAAACAAATCAAACAGAACCTGGAGGCTTATCACTGCATGTGTTTGCACTACATAACGAGGTGAAGTGTTTGTGGGAAGCAGCAGTTATCGCTAGTATCTAAAAGATTAGCAAGGCTTCCTCCTGGGTCTCACCACTAGTCAGACTCTTCTGAACCCCTTCTGCCACAACTACTGCAGCTGAACATTTGGAGCTCCTTCAGGAACTGTGGGTGACTCCATTTAATCACTTGGATGACTCCATATTAATTTAGATGGTCTTGGTCAAATCTCACATTGTGGCAAGTAATAGGAGCTCATTTGAGCTGGCTAAATGAAAAGAACAAATTTGTTGAAAGGATATCATGAAGACCTTAGAGGAACCCCAATACAATCGGGTCTTCCAGTCTTCCAAGTGATTAGAAAGGGCATCACACATCCCCCATCTCTCTCTCTCTCTCTCTCTCTCTCTCTCTCTCTCTCTCTCTCTCTCTCTGCAGGCCACCTTTCTCCTCCTCAGCAAAGGCAAACTAGTGGCAAACTCATCTTGACTTTACCTATACTTAATTGAAAAGACTGAGAGGCTAAGATCTCTGAATTTCTACACTATTAGGAGGGAGAATCTGATTGGGCCAGCTGGAGTCAAATCTCCACCCTACAGCAATCAGTTGTGGCCAAGGGAACAGGGTCGCATCCCAAACACAAACCAGCATTTGGCTACCTCATCCTCAACCCATGGGTGAGGAAACAGCTCTCAAGTAGAGGTTGTAGGGCTAGGCAGAAACACCAAAATTCGTTGTTACCTGGGGTACAGCTCAATCTTACTTCATAACTTGGCTCAAACTTTCTTTAGCCTCATTTCATACTTTTCTTCCTCTATCCCTCATTAGCCTATTATTATTGCCTGAAGTGTACATTCCCCATCACCACTTGTCAAAATCTTCCCAGTCCTGAAGGCATCATGCCAACTTTCCCTTGCCATCCTTTACGATACTTTTGACTAGAAGTATAGTAACAAATTTCAGATTTGAAAGGGACTCCTAAATATCACCTAATCCAGCCCTCCACCATCTCACAGAATCCCTTATATATGACCTTCTACTAAATCTTTTTTAAAAATATTTTATTTATTTATTTTTAGAGGGGAGGGGAAGGAGAGAGGGAGAGAAACATCAATGTATGGTTGCCTCTTGTGCGTCCCCTGCTGGGAACTGGCCTGCAACGCAGGCATGTGCCCTGACTGGGAATTGAACCATGGTTGTTTGGTTCTCAGGCCTGCACTCAATCCACTGAGCTACACCAGCCAGGGTACCTTCTACTAAATCTTCAACCAGGCCCTGCTTATACACTTCCAGAGACAAGATGCTCATGACTTCTTCAGGAGATCCACTGAGTCTTCAGTAGCACAGCCTTTAGGAAAATGATTTGTCATATTACATGCCATTTTGCCTTCTTGTTGACTTTCATGTTTTATTTATTTTAATTTTTTAAATATATTTCATTGATTATACCATTACAGTTGTTCTATTCCCCCCTTTCATTCCCCTCCACCCGCACACTCCCTCCCCCACCATTCTCCCCCTCTTAGTTTATAACCACGTGTCTCAAGTTCTTTAGATTCTATATTTCCCCCACTATTCTCGCCCTCCCCCTATCTATTTTCTACCTACTATCTATGCTATTTTCTGTGCCTTCTCCCCCCTGCTCCTCCTCCCACCCCCCCGTTTCTAACCCTCCATGTGATCTTCATTTCTATGGTTCCACTCCTGATATAGCTGTCTTCTTGGTTTGCTTTTGTTTTAGGTGTGGTTGTTAATAACTGTGTGTTTGCTGTCCTTTCACTGTTCATATTTTTCATCTTCTTTTTCTTATATAAGTCCCTTTAGCATTTCATATAATAAGGGCTTGGTGATGATGAACTCCTTGAACTTGACCTTATCTGAGAAGCACTTTATCTGTCCTTCCATTCTAAATGAAAACTTTACTGTATAAAGCAATCTTGGCTGTAGGTCTTTGGATTTCATGACTTGGAATACTTCTTTCCAGCCCCTTCTTGCCTGTAAGGTCTCTTTTGAGAAATCCACTGACAGTCTGATGGGTACTCCTTTGTAGGTAACTGTCCCCTTATCTCTTGCTGCTTCTAGAATTCTCTCCCTCATTTTAATCTTGGCTAATGTAATTATGATGTGCCTTGGTGTGTTCCTTCTTGGGTCCAACTTCTTTGGAACTCTCTGAGCTTCCTGAATTTCCTGGAAGTCTATTTCCTTTGCCAGACTGGGGAAGTTCTCCTTTATTATTCGTTCAAATACGTTTTCCACTCGTGGCTGTTTCTTTCCCCCTTCTGGTACCCCTATAATCCAGATGTTGGAACATTTAAAGATGTCCTGGAGGTTCCTAAGCCTCTCCTCATTTTTTTGAATTCTCATTTCTTCATTCCTTTCTGGTCGGATGTTTCGTTCTTCCTTATGGTCCATTCCATTGATTTGAGTCCCAGTTTCCTTTCCATCGCTATTGGTTTCCTGGACATCTCCCTTCATTTCAATTAGTTTAGCCTTCATATGTTCCTCTAATTTGTGACTATAATCAACCAATTCTGTGAGCATCCTGACAAACAGTGTCTTGAACTGTGCTTCTGAGAGGCTGGCAACATCTCGGTCGCTGAGAGTTATTGGCTCTGGAGCTTTGAGTTCTTCTTGCGTCATCTTTTGGGTTGTTCATGCCTGTTCCGTAGCAGGATCGGAGCCCTAAAGTGTTCACTAGAGCAGGGCAACTAAGTCGCTGGGTTGTGATGTTGTATGTGGGGGCGGGGTCAAAGAGGAGCAATGGCGTCCCGTCTGCCACCTCCCTCGGCTGCCACCACAGGTGCTGCAGCCACCACTGTCACCAGGCCCACGCGTTTCGTTCTACTGCACGCGAGTGTGCCACCGCCATCAGCCCTCCACCACTGGGTTCGCCCCCTGGGGCCTGCGTGGTCCGTCTCACTGTGCGCGAATGTGCGACCGTGGTCAGTCTGCCCTACACCCTGACTGGGTCTGGGCTGCCTGCACACCTAGGTCAGGGGATCTGTCCTGCCCGACCCTGCTCCGCTGCTGGCTCCGCCCCTCTTACCGTCCCCGTTGAACTGTTCGTAGTTGTCGGACTTCCGTATAATTCAGTTTTCTGGTCTTTGGGTGTGTCCTTGTTCTCCAAACCTTTGTTGTATTCAAACTTGGCTGTGGGAGAAGGCACAGTGTTTCCACCTATGCCTCCATCTTGGCAGAAGTCCCCCTGACTTTCATGTTTTAGACAGGTTCTTCCCTGTGAAAATACCCAGGACAAGTCTGTTTTCTTCCCTACCTGGAAGTCCCTTCAGAAACTTGGCCAGGGCTCATGTCACCCCTGAATCTTCTTTTCTGTTATATCTATTATTCCCCATAAGACAGTGTCAAGTCCTCTGACCACCCCAAGAGAAACATCTATTTCAACTACCCTCCTAAAATCTGGTGTCTCAAAATAAATGCAACAATAATGTTCCAAGAAATCTTTTACTACAAAAGGGAAGAAAATAAACTAAATCACAGTAATAATAGGAAGTTGGCTGTATTGGCTAAGTAAATCCATTTTGTAGGCTACTGTTCAACTTTTAACAAAATATAATAGATTTACATGCATTAACATAGAAAGACTGTCATGATGATGTAAGCAGAAAAAACGCAAGTCACCAAACAGTGTGCACTAGATCCTATTTGTCTCAAGCAGGCAGTCTGTCTTCCTCAGCTTCTTTCTCTCCCACATCTCTGTCTCTTAAATATTTCATTTTTGGTGTACATATTAAACAAATGAGGGATGATTTTATAGAATTATGCATGATTTATTTCTAGATTATTTCTAAATTCTAGAGATGTCAAATTATCTCTACAGTATAGAGGATGAAGTCTGGGGGACTTTCATTCTATGACATATATCTATAATGTTTGGTTTCTTTTTTAAATAAAGAGTACTTATTATTTTTATAACCCCAAAACAGCGATAATAAAGGATGTGCAATGCTTTGGTGAGCTTTGAACATCAGGGTATTGATCTCTTCCCTCAGTCACATTCTTTCCATTTATCCATTCAACAAATGCTCTCTAAGGCCTTCTCTGCTTCAGATCCCATACTGGGCCTTGGGCTATGAAGCCCAGCTGTGAGGGGTTCACAGATGTCAGAGAAAACCTGGCATAATAAATGCTAGAACAGAATAAGTCCTAGGGTTATGAAATCTTAGGAGAGGAACTTCCTGGAGTTTTGAAGATAGGACTGATGTTGGGAGTACAGGGCTTTTGGGTGACTGAGAGCACCCTGTGCAAAGGCCCAGAGACAGGGAGAGCTGAGCTGTTTTCTGTTTACCCCTGACCCTGCTCTATCCTAGGCCAAGCCACCACCCTCACTGGTCCTCTGCTGCATCCTGCCCCTCCAGTCTGTTCTCTATGTAACAGCTAGAATGACATTTAAAAAAAAAAAACAAATGCAAACATGTCATACCCTTGCTTAAAACCAATTCTGTGGCTTCCTCTTTCTTTTAGGACAAAAAGTCCAAAAATCTTTCACATGACCCATCAGATCTTGCATCCAATCTATCAGAAATCTCTACACTAAAGAAATATCTGGAATCTGATCACCTGTTACCATTTCCAATGTAGCCCAACTGGTACAAGCCACCACCTTCTCTCCCTTGGATTTTTGCAGGAACCCCCTCACTCTTTCTCTTTTCAGTCAGTTCTTCCTTGACCACAATCACACAATCCACATCCCTACCCTCCTTTCTCCAGACTTCATTTTTTCTCCTTGGTATCTACCCCTAACAAACAAATGATTGATCATAACTATTGCTACCTCTGTTAGTATGTCAGCTGCATGAGGACAGGATTTTTGTTGTTGTTGTTTTGTTTGTTTGTTTTGTTTGCATCCACTCCCTCACCCCTTCCAACCTCACCCAACAGCCATAGTAATCATGTCATTCTTTTGGTCTAAAATTTCTAGTGGCTCCTATCTTACCCAGAGCCAAATTCAAAGGCCTTACAGTGGCCTTATACATCTGGCCTTTCATTTCTTCTCTGATATCACCTCCTCTTGCTCTCTCCCTTGTCCACTTATAACCAGCCACACTGGCCTTCTTTCAGTTCCTCCAACACATAAGGTTTGCTTCATCTCAGGTCTCTTGTCAAGACTGTTTTTCTGCTTGGACTACTGTTCCCCGAGAGCATCACATGACTTTCTCCCTTACCACCTTCAAAGACATTCTCTCATTCCCTCTCTCTACCTCCAAATTCTCCACTCCCGAGTTCTGTTGAAATTCTGAGTCTCTTTCCCACCTCTCTCTCATTCTTATGACAAGAGATGATTCACCAGGGCTTCACACATTTGCCCCACATACAAAGCTGAAGCTCCCTGTCACTTGGGATGGTGGAAGGTGGTTAATTGTGTGAGGGCTGTGGCCATGGGTGTCATTTCTCAAATATCCTGAGGCAGAGCCTGCTGCTGGACTCCCATGGGGCAAGCCTAGAGGAGTAAGAGTTAACAATTTGGGCTGTGCCTGGTTTGTGTCAGGCCCAGGTCAGGGACCAGCAATAGGGACACTGACCTGGATGTTGGGCCACAGTGGTGGGGCTCAGACTGATGGGAAAGGTTTTGGACCTCTGGGGTTTGACTGCAGATCAAAAGCTATAACAAGGTCAGATTACATCAGTTTTATCTTGGCCTATGAGGCCCCATGTCCTGAGCTACCTCCCTCTACCCTGTGCCACATCTGTCTGTCCTCATTTCCTACAACTCTCTCCTCTCACCATTCACCAGGCACCCTGGCCTCCTTGTTGTTCCTACAATACCCCAGGCACATTCCTACCTCAGGGCTTTTGCACTGCTATTTTCTCTGCCTGAAACATTCTTTTTCAGACATCTATGTTATTTCTCTCTTTACTTAGTCCTTTACTTCAAAGTCACCTTTTCAGTCAGTTCTTCCTTGACCACAATCACACAATCCACATTCCTACCCTCCTTTCTCCAGACTTCATTTTTTCTCCTTGGTATCTACCCCTAACAAACAAATGATTGATCATAACTATTGCTACCTCTGTTAGTATGTCAGCTGCATGAGGACAGGATTTTTGTTGTTGTTGTTTGTTTGTTTGTTTGTTTTGTCTGTTCTGTTCATTGCTATAGCTCTAGTATATAGTGCGGTGACTAGCACAAAGGGGGTCTTCAATAAATATTTATGAATGAACCTAGAGAGGGGGTTGAGCATATATAATGTGCCAGATATTTTCCAGCCATTAGTTTATTTCTTACTAGAAAAAAAAACAGGATGATTCCATTTTTTAAAAAGTATAGTATGTGTAATAGAGCATGCAGTACACTGCTTAACACAGCATAGAAGGAAGGACAGGGTGTCCCCTGAAGTTCAGTATGAGGTGGTAGCCCTCTACGCACATGAAAACTGTATAAAATATGCTCAGTTAAAATGTTAATAGTATTTCAGTCTAGGAGGAGGAATTTCAAGTTATTTCAACTTTCTTACTAAGCAGCATTTTGTGATTTTCCTACAACAACAGAATGACTTTGTAATAAGAAAAAAATTAATTAGAGGTATACTAAACTTACTGAAATATTTCAGTGTACTGAAAAATACACTGAGTGTGTAGTTTACCACAAGAAAAACCATTTTTTAAAGCACTGGTTCCAGTCCAAGATGGGGGCATAGGAAGACCCTGAACTCACCTCCTCCCCTGAACACATAGAATTTACCCCTACAGACAGAGCTGTGCCCCTGAAAAAGAACTGAAAGCTGGAGGACTTCCGGCCAAGATGGAGGTGTAGGTGGAAACACTGTGCCCCCTCTCACAACTAAATTTAAAGACAGTGAAGTTTTAGAAACAAAAACTGCAGCCAAAACAGTGAAAATTGAACTGTACAGAAGTCTGACAACAAAGAACCACTCAGCCAGACCGGTAAGAGGGGCAGAGTCAGCAGAGGAGCTGGGTCAGGCTGGAAAGATCCTTTGATCGACCGACCCAGGAGCAGAGGGGGAGGTGTGGGGTGATCCCAGGCGTGGGATGGCGACGGGCGGACCCAGTGAGGGCACAGGGTGGCTGGGTGACTGCAGTCACACATTCACATGCAGATAAACCAAGTGAAGGAGCAAACAGTGAGACAGACCGCTCAGGCTAGGGCCCCAGCGATGGGAATTAGAGCCTGAAAGTACCAGCTGGAAAGACTTTTTCAGAGTCGAGGGGCCGGGAGAGGCTCCCGGCCTCACAGAGAGCTTGTTGGAGAGACCCACAGGTTCCCGGGCCCACACACCCGGGAACCAGCACCAGAGGGGCCCAATTGGCTGTGGGAAGCCACAGATGGGACAGAAATCTGAGAGAGAGTGGAGCGGAGCAAAGTGCCATTTTTTTCCTTCTTTGACCCCGCCCCCACATACAGCATCACAACCCAGTGACTGGGTTGCCCAGCCCTGGTGAACACCTAAGGCTCCATCCCTCATACATAACAGGCGCAAACAGACCAAACATTATGACTCAAGAACAGCTCAAAGCCCCAGAGTCTATAATTCTAAGTGACCAAGAAATAGCCAACCTTTCAGATGCACAGTTCAAAACACTGGTGATCAGGATGCTCACAGAATTGGTTTATTTTAGCCACAAATTAGAAGAACATATGAAGGCTAAACTGATTGAAATGAAGGGAAATGCAAAGGAAACCAATAGTGATGGAAAGGAAACTGGGACTCAAATCAAGGGAATGGACCAGAAGGAAGGAAGAAAGAAACAACCAAACAGAAAATAAGAAAGAAACAAGAATTCAAAAAAAGTGAGGAGAAGCTTAGGAACCTCCAGGACATCTTTAAATGTTCCAACATCCAAATTATAGGGGTACCAGAAGGGGAAGAGGAACAGCCATCAGTGAAAAACTTATTTGAACAATAATAAAGGAGAACTTCCCCAGTCTGGCAAAGGAAATAGATTCCAGGAAATCCAGGAAGCTCAAAGAGTCCCAAAGAAGTTGGACCCAAAAAGGAACACACTGAGGCACATCATAATTACATTAGCCAAGATTAAAATGAAGGAGAGAATCCTAGAAGCAGCAAGAGATAAGGGGACAGTTACCTACAAAGGAGTTCCCATCAGACTGTCAGCTGATTTCTCAAAAGAGACCTTACAGGCAAGAAGGGGCTGGAAAGAAGTATTCCATGCCCTGGCTGGTGTAGCTCAGTGGATTGAGCATGGTCCTGCAAACCAGTCTATCGCGGTTCGATTCCTAGTCAGGGCACATGCTTGGGTTGCAGGCCAGTTTCCCGCAGGGGCCAGTTCTCTGCAGGGGATGCACGAGAAGCAACCATACATTGATGTTTCCTTCCTCTCTCCTTCCCTTCCCCTCTAAAGATAAATAAATAAAATATTAAAAAAAAGAGAAGTATTCCAAGTCATGAAATACTTCTACAGCCAAGATTGCTCTATCCAGCAAAGCTTTCATTTAGAATGGAAGGACAGATAAAGTGCTTCTTAGATAAGGTGAAATTCAAGGAGTTCATCATCACCAATCCCTTATTATATGAAATGTTAAAGGGACTTATCTAAGAAAAAGAAGATGAAAAATATGAACAGTGAAGGGACAGCAAACTCACAGTTATTAACAACCACACCTAAAACAAAAGCAAACTAAGAGGACAGCTAGATCGGGAGCGGAAACATAGAAATGAAGATCAGATGGAGGGTTAGCAACAGGGGAGTGGGAGGAGGAGAAAGGGGGAGAAAGTACAGAGAATAAGTAGCATAGATGGTAGGTAGAAAATAGACAGGGGGAGGGCAGGAATAGTATGGGAAATACAGAATTTAAAGAACTTGTGACATGTGGACATGAACAAAAGAGGGAGAATGGTCGGGGGAGGGGTGTGCAGGGTGGAGGGGAGTGACGGGGGAATGGGACAACTGTAATGGCATAATCAATAAAATATATTTTAAAAATTTAGAAATAATAAAGGATATCTGAAGTTATAAAGAAGAAAGAGAAGCAGCACTTGCTTAAGTCTAAAGAGAGGCAAGTTGAAGCTTTCACCTTTGTCTAGAAGAAAACACTTAAAAAAAAAAAGCTTAGAGAAAGCCACAAGATGCCCAGCTACAGCAACACTTTGGATTAAGAGAGAAGGCATTAAAAGCACATTTCAAAGGGGGGAAAAAAAGAACTGATAGCTGACTGAACACCTTCTGCACAACCAACAAGAGAGAGACCACTTAAGAAACAGTAGGTAAAATGGAGATACCATGCCATATCCCACCCTCAACACACTGCCCTGCTGTTGAGAGGGATCACTGGAGGGCATGCTCGCAGACTCAAAGGCCAGTAAAAACAAAACAAAGCAGTGGTTTGGGACCTGGTCAGGTGCCTCAGTTGGTTGGAGCATTGTCCTGTACACCAAAAGGTTGTAGGATTGATCCCTGGTCAAGGCATATACCTAGGTTGTGGGTTCAATCCCAGTCTAAGCATGTACGGGAGGCAACTGATCAATGTTTTTCTCTCACATCAATGTTTCTCTTCCTCCCCACCGCTTTCTCCCTCTAAAAATCAATAAACATATCCTCAGGTGAGGATATTTTAAAAAATCCAGTGGCTTAAAGAGCTTGTAGACTATATGGAAAGGAAATCCAGTAGAGCACCTACCAAATGGGAGGGGGGCTGTAGGAACTCTCACCTGTGTCAGAGAGTGCCATTTGTGGCCCCCCCTCCCCCTTGATCACACAGGCAGGAGCACAATCCAGAGGCTCTAGCCAACTGACCAAGGCAGTCTGTAAGTGCACTAGGCCCCAGGCCCACACCAGCTCCACAGCTTGTTCCTGAGATTCCCCATGGCCCACACCTGCTCCAACTACAGCTCCAGGCCCCAGAGTGTCTTACCCCAGGGACTAGCATGGCCTGAGCTGTCTCCAACTAGAGCCACAACCAGCCCACCAAAGCAGCCTCAACAAGGCTTGTCCTAGAGACTCCACTTGGTACTTGCCCACTTAAGCACCAGCTCTGACCTGGCTTTCCCCCAGGTCTTCCTGTGGCTCCTGCCAGCTCCAGCTCCAGCTAGCCTGCCAAAGATAGCCAGCACAGAGCACATGCAGACTACAAAGGGAAAGCTCCTACGTAAGGCCATTCCTTCAAGACCAGGTGTGAGGTTTCTGTTTCACTTAATTCATAAAAACAAATGCATAGAGACAGCCAAAATGAGAAGACAGAAAAATATGTTACAAATAAAAGACCAGAGCAAAAGCCCAGAAAAAAGAACTAAATGTAATGAAGACAAACAATCTCCACAGATAAAGAGTTAAAAACACAAGTTATAAGGATGCTCAATAAACATGGGAGAAGAATATATGAACTCATTGAGAACAAAAAGAGATGGAAAATATTAGAAAGAACCAATCATTAGCTGAAGAATACAATAACTGAAATTAAATACACACACACACACACATATACATTAGAGGGAATCAATGGCAAATTAGTTATGCAGACAAGTCAGTGAGCTGGAAGACAAGTTAGTAGAAATCCCCTGATCAGAGCAGCAGAAAGAAAAAGAATCCAAAAAAATTAGGGTAGTTTAAGAAATCTTTGGGACAACATTTGAGTCATAGGAGTGCCAAAAAGTGGAGAAAGACAAAAAGGAACAGAAAACCTATTTAAAGACATAATGGCTGAAAACTTCCCTAACGTGGTGAAGGAAACTCATCCAAGTACAGGAAGCATAGAGTCCCAGAAAAGATAAACCCAGCCCTGGCCAGGCAGAGCAGTTGGTTAGTGTGTTGTCCTGATACTCTGAGGTTGTGGGTGTGATCCCCACTCAGGGCACATACCAGAATCAACCAGTGAATGCAGAAATAAGTGGAACAACAAAATGATGTTGCTCTCTCTCTCAAAAAAATCAATCAATAAAAAATATTTAAAAAGATGAACCTAAAGAAGCCCACCACAAGATACATCATAATTAAAACACCCAAAATTATAGAGAGAATCTTGAAAGAAGCAAGAGAAAAGGAGCTAGTTGCACACAAGGTCAGAAGGAGTGACATAATATGTTCAAAATGATGAGAGGAAAGACCTACAACCAGCAATACTCTATCCAGCAGTTACTCAGAATTGAAAAAGAGAGAATTTCCAGACAGGCAAAAGCTGGAGAAGTTCATCACCACTAAACCAGTATTAAAAGAATGTTAAAGGGGTTTCTTTAAGTGAAAAATAAAAGGCCAAAACTAAAAATAAGAAAATATGGGAAAGAAAAAAAAACTCACTGATAAAGGTAGACATTCAGTAATTGTAGTGGATCAACAGACTACAAATTTAGTATGAAAGTCAGAAGATGAAAGTAGTAAGAGCAAATGCAACTACAGTAATGAATTAAGAAATACATATACACATAAAAGATGTAAAATATGATATCAAAAACAAATGTTGGAATGAATTTTTTTAAAGTGGTGCTTTTATTTATTCTTTTACAACTCTGGGCCCCCCAGAAGTAGTGCTTTTAGAATGCATTTGAACCTAAGTGACCATAAACTTAAAATAGAGTCCTATAGGCCTGGCTAGTGTGGCTCAGTTGGTTGGAACGTCATCCCATACATCTAAAGGTCACAGGTTCAATTCCTGGTCAGGGCACATACTTGATCCCTTAGGGGAGCCTATGACAGGGAACCAATTGTTGTTTCTCACATCAATGTTTCTCTCTCTCTCTCCATCACCCTTACTTTCTTTTTAATAGCAATGAAAAAAAATGTCCTTGAGTGAGGACAAAAAAAATTTCAATGAAATAGACTACTATTATATAGCTTTTTATATATGAATCTTTTGGCTGTCACAAATAAAAAGAACTATAATAGACACACACAAAAATTTTAAAAAGGTACCCAAACAAATCATTAAAGACAGTCATCAATATACAAGAGAGCAAGAAAAGCAGGAACAGAGAAGAACTACAAAAAAGAAACCCCACAGAAAACAATAAAATGGCAATAAGTATATACCTATCCATAATTACTTTATTACTTTGCCATTAAAGAAATGAAATCTTTATGGCAGGCCTGTCCCATGGGTCTTTCATAGTGCCCCTTGCCAGAGCAAACTGTGGCCTTGAACCATTCGCTGGCCTCTGCCTGTAAGCTGTAGGGGGAAAAAAAAAAGAGAGAAGAGTGAAGTTTTGCCATTTGTGACAACATAGATGGACCTAGAAGGTATTATGCTAAGTAAAATAAATCTTACAGAGAAAGACAAATACCATATGATTTCACTTGGATGTAGAATCTAAAAAACAAAAACAAACAAAATGAAACAGAAAGTAACTTATAAAGAGAACAAAGTGATGGTTGAGAGAGGGAGGTAATGGGAGGTGGAGTGCAAAAAGGGAAGGATATCAATGACAACAAACTCACAACTATCAACAACTGAACCTAAAAAAAAAAAAAAGGAAACACAAACCAAAAATGAACTAAGCAAACAACTAGAACAGGAACAGATTCACAGAAATAGGGATCACATGGAGGGTTATCAGCCGGGAGGGAGCGGAGGAGAATGGGGGAAAAGGTACAGGGGACAAGAAGCATAAATGGTAGGTACAAAATAGACAGGGGGAGGTTAAGAATAGTATGGGAAACGGAGAAGCCAAAGAACTTACATGTATGACACATGGACGTGAACTCAGGTGGGAGAGTGATGGTGGGAGGGGGTTACAGGTTGCAGGGGAATAAAGGGGAGAAAAAAACGGGACAACTGTAATAGCATAATCAATAAAATATATTTAAATAGAAAACAAAAACATTCTATTCTACCTGTAGTTACCTCACCTGGGTTAAAAAGTGACTAGCTCAATTGCCCCTAGTTATGTGCTCTCCTTCGGACTTTTCCCTCTGGATGTTTCCCTCTCAGTATTTATCACAATTTATGATTCATTTTTTCTTCTAAGTTTTTATTAACATGACTTTTAAAAAACAAGCATCCATACCAGTGTGGGGGAGTGAGGGTGGGAGAGGGGGAGATTAAGAAATACAAATTTCCAGTTATAAAATAGATCATAGGGCTGTAGTGTACAGCATAGGGATAGAGTCAATAATATAATATGTATAATGACAGACGGTTGATAGACATTGCAGTGATCACTTTGTAAGGTATATAAATGTTGAATCACTATGTTGCAGGGCTAAAACTAATATGTGCATAAACTATAATTAAGAATACATTTATTCATTGGAAAAAACTGTATGGGACCTTAAAATGTAGTGTTGTAACTAAATTATTATCATAATGGGCAATAAACTATACGTAGCCCTGGCCCCAGTGCTTTTGTTGTATTTTAAAAACAAATGAGGGACTGGTACTCAGATCCTCTTAACTTTAAAACTCCATTTTCTTCTCCAGTGTCTGCTCTTCCAACCTCACCTTCAGGTTTTTACTTTTATGATCTTTGACCAACACACTTCAACCCAAGTGGTAAATGTAGATCAATGGATCTCTCAGCAAAAAAAAACAAGAAAAAGATTTAAAAAAACGGTGCTTTCAGATGTCCATGATACAGTCATACAAATCACTCTCAAGAGTCCTATATGAGCCCTGGCTGGTGTGGTTCAGTGGGTTGGGCATTGTCCCATAAAGAGTCCATTCCAGGTCCGGGCACGTGCCTGGGTCCCTGACTGGGGGCAGGTGAGAGCAACTAATCAATGTTTCTTTCACACATCCATGTTTCTCTCCCTGTCTTTCTCCCTTCCCTTCTCTCTAAAAAATAAATAAATAAAATCTTTAAAAAAAAGAGTCCCATGTGAATCACTTACACATGAACTTGTCTGAGCCTAGTGGGTTGGTCACTGGCCAAGACAAATTCGTCACGTTCTTTGCACTGGTCCAAGTGAACATTGCTTCCAAATAGAAGCAACAGGAAACTATGTGAATCAAAACCTTGCCCTAAAAGAGTCCTGGTTACTCAAGGGGCATGGTAAGGTTTATTATAATTATCGAGGGAGACCTCAGGATGAAGGACAGAATGCCTGTCTTCACTTCAAACAGACCTGGGTCTGAATTCTCACAGGTTGGTTTCCAGATGGTGACCCTATGCAAGGGTAACCTATATGGGGACTCAGTTTTCTCATCTGTAAAATGGAGATAATAATGCTAATCTCTTGTGACACCTATGTAGAGGTAAATAAATGTGAAATGCTCATCATATGTGCTCAGCAAAGTGTAGTGTAAAAAATGACATATTCATTCAACAAATGTTATTCTGTAAAGTGCTAGAAAAACCAGGGTAGACAAAACACAGTAGTCCCTGCCCGTGGTGCTCACAGGCTAGTGGGGCAGACAGATAGAGTGCAATTACATGAATAAAGAACTACAAATTGGAGATGAAATCCCTGATGGAAGGAACCCGGAGCTTCATTTCCAACAGAGCAGAATTCCTTCCCCATGGCCCGCCCTCCCTTCCCCTCCCCTCTCTCCCACCCTCACTCCCCCACACTGGTATGGATGCTTGTTTTTTAAAAGTCATGTTAATAAAAACTTAGAAGAAAAAATGAATCATAAATTGTGATAAATACTGAGAGGGAAACATCCAGAGGGAAAAGTCTGAAGGAGAGAGCACATAACTAAGGGCAATTGGGCTAGTCACTTTTTAACCCAGGTGAGGTAACTACAGGTAGAATAGAATGTTTTTGTTTTCCTTTAGTGACGTGAGGATCCTTTACATGTACAATATGTTGGACATTTCGCAAAGAACTTTTCATAGTTGAGGTTTTCATATATGATCCTCTCACAAGATCCTAAGCCGAGATTATGACCTTCATTCTACAGAAGTAGAAAATAAGGTTTAGAGAGGTTATATACCATATTTTGCTGTGTATAAGGTGTACTTTTTTGCCCAAATAAAAATAAGGATGAGCATTATACATTAGTAGTACCTAAATATCTTGTACCTGTTCTTGTGTTTTATAATTATTTGTTACATAAAATTTCTTGTACCATAATATGTTTAAAAATAAATGCTAAAATTCCTTTATAATACAAAAAACAGTCCTGGCTGGTGTGGCTGAATCGATTGCGAGCACAATTCTACAAACCAAAGGGTCACTGGTTTGAATCCCAGTCAGGGCACATGCCTGGGTTGTGGGCTGGGTCTGTGGTTGGAGGCATGCAAGAGGCAACCACCCATCTATGTTTCTCTCCCTCTCTTTCTCCCTCCCCCTCTCTCTAAAAATAAAAAAATAAAATCTTTTTAAAAATACATAAAACAAGTATCTAAATATAAATAAATAATTGAAGCAAAATATTTGTTTCCTGAAAGTTTGGGTCAAAACTGTGGGTGTACATTATACACAGGAGCACATTATACATGTCAAAATATGGTGACTTCCTCAAGGCCAGACACCTCACTGATATCTGTCCAAAGGTAAGACAAAACCCAGAGGTCTTTTGCTTCCATATCTATTGCTTTTTCATGATCTCATTTTTTCTTTTTGTATTTTTGATTCTGAAATACAGAAGCTTTCTTTTTTAATGTTAAAATACACCTTACTTACAAAAAGGTGTTGAAAAATATGTGTATGGTTTAGAGAACACCTTGTAACTACTGATGAGGACACTGGCCTGCAGTGTCCGAGTCATTATGGATGAAATGGGACATTCACACGGACTACCGAGTCTGGTGGAGGAAAAGGGACAGCATGGCTTTTCTTTCAAGGGGAGCAAAAGCCAAGGCCCTTGCCTTTATTGGGTTTGTTTTGCACAAGAACACAGGTAAAGTTAATTAATCATCAAGCTGTGAGAATCAAACATACAAAGAATTCTGAGGGCCTATGCTGAGTCAGGGTCAGATAGCTAAAGAGCCATAAAATTTTGAGGAACAAACTCACTTCTCACTTGGACCCTTATCGTTTAATTGAGAGCATTCTAAACAAAGCAGTTTTCACAGGAGTTTACAGGAGTTCTTTCTTTCTTTTTACATTTTTCTTTCTTTCTTAGGTCTGATCCCCTAGGGAACCCACATTTTCCAGCACAGGGCAGCACCCACCACCAACATTGTTTCAAGCTTAAGTCAGGCAGGGGAAGTAAGGCAGCCAAGTGATTAGGAGACTTCTTGCAGACAGGATGAGGACTCAGGCTATGTCAAAAACGAGGGGCAAGAGTCCATCATCCCCTCTTGCTATAGCCCCCCAAGTCTTCCCTGGGGCCTCCACAGGATCATGCCTGTCTTAGGTCATTCTCCCTTTGGGGAATGTTACCTGTCATTGGCTAACTGATCAAGCATTGGAGGCCAGTTATGGATGCAGTAAAAGGAGCAGAAGCAGCACTCCTGACAGGGAGATAAGCTTTGTCTCCTTAGTGGCTTCTGGTCCGAAGGTCGCTCATTCAGCTTTACCTGGGGGGTTACAGCTTCTGAAACCAGGCAGGGCGGTTCCCAACAACTACCACCCAGGAAGAAGAACAGAATTTAACACACCCCAGAGGTCCCCTATGTACCCTTCCCCAGAAGTGATCCCTATTCTAAATTTTGTTATTCATTTACTCTTACCTTTAAAAACTTTTTTATCATTTATGTATGTCTTAATATATCATTGCTTTGCTTGGTGTTGAACTTAGATAAATCGCACCTTAGTTTATGTGTTATTCTCTAACCTGCTTCTTATTCCCAACATTTTGCTTTTGATATTATCTATATTATTAGACCTATAATTCATTTTCACAAATAAATAATATTTCACTATGATGATATCACATTTATTTATATATTCCCCTTTTACATAGACACTTGAGTTATCTCCAGTGTCTTGCTGTTTTAGCTATTCTTTCTGTTAAGGAAGATAAATGGATTTGTTTTGATAAAAAAGCTTTCCATGATGTTATGTTTTGTGAGTTTAAATTCAGTTCCTATGTCAACATCAACGGTAATATATAATAATAGGTTCTACCATTTATTTTCAGTTTACAATCAGTCAGGAATTATGTTAGGTGTTTTACACACATTTTAAAATTTAATTCTCATAACATTCTGATCTGGTATGGATTATCTCGAAAGGTAAAGGGGCTATTTTATAGGCAATAGAAACTGACGTTCCTAGAGGCTAGACAATTCACCCAATCCAAAATTGCAACTCAGTCTAATTCTAACGTTCAGCTTCCTTCCACTTCGCTCCATCACTTAATACCATGCTGTGCACTAATAAACCAGTGTAATCATGTACTATAAGATATTTAGTACATAATATATATACATAAAATATGTATATATTTTGTATATGCACATACATATGTATATGTGTATATATATGTATATTTTATGCTCACCCAAGGATATTTTTCTTCTATTGCTTTTACTGAGAGACGAAGGAAGAGGTTTAGAGAGGGGAAGGGAGGAAGAAAAACAGGGAGGGAAACATAAATTGGTTGTCTTTCGTAAGGCCCTGATGGAACCAAACCCTCAAATTAGGCATGCGCCCTCACCAAGAATCAAACCTGCGAACTTTTGGTTTCTGGGGAAGATGCTCAACCAAATGAGCCACACTGGCAAGAGCTAGTTTTAATATTTTTAATTATAACAAAATACACATAAATCCCCATTGTTGTACAACCCATCTCCAGCACTCTTACTCATTACTTTGACGTTGCAGTTTGCTTATCTAATTTCTTTTTGTTCTTTCCGATTTTTTTCACTGGCTATTTTCTTACCCCGGATTGATCACGCACGCTGTCAAGTGACCTTTAGACAATTCTGGCCGGCTAAAGGTTTGGCAAGCTATGGATCTTCCCTCGTCTTTCAAAAGGATGAACGGCCTCTAGGGGAGCCGAGCTTTGTCAGCCACCTCCACCCCTCAAAAGGCAATCATCTCAGGACACCTGGAGCAAAGGGCAATCAACTCACGACACCTAGAGCAAAGGGCAATCAACTCACGACACCTGGAGCAAGGGCAATCAATTCACCACACCTGGAGCAAACCAAAGCACTTGCTCCGTAATCTACCGAGGACCAAATT